>NC_081410.1:566633781-566940412 GCF_030272615.1 Cryptomeria japonica
ATTTCCTCGACTGCGTTAGAAACACAAATTCTATTTGATCGTATTTCTTAAATAGCTCTTCTTATCATAAAGCCACAGCTGAGATGTACAGTTATGTGAATCTATAAATCAGACGACTTCAACCATTTGAATGATTCATAAATCAAGATAAGATTCTTCAACTTCGACTATTTGATTCATAAATAAGATAAGATTTCAGTTACATTAGATGTATCAGGTTTTGGATGATTCAAATCATAACAGTTTATTAAGTGGAAAATTGGCTATGTCTTGGAAGATTTATTATTACATATGGAAAAAATCTAATAGATGGGTTGAAGTTAAATTAAAAAGAAAAATTGTCTTTCAATTTAAGAGCAATTTAAGAGTAAGTAGTCTCAATGGGGAAGACATCATTTTATGAATAAAGAAAAGGAACGGTTTGTTATTGCCGCAATCATTTTGATCATTTTGAACATGAACATTTCAAGAAGAAGAAATATATAACAAACCCTTCCGCCTATCGGTTGCTTGTTGCACCACAAAACTGTGCGGCTGCTAGTTCGATTCGTATTTAATAGTCTCAAGTTATATACGTCAGAAAAAACTTGTTGTACTGACTTGCTCATTAGTAATATGTATGTGACTCAAGAGCGTAACATCGTATTTAATGATAATGGATTTCAATAGAGTACACATGGATAAAGACTTGGCATAGAAAAAATGACAAAGGAATGATCGTATTTTAAGAATCTTATGAAAAATAAAATTAAGAATGAGGATAAGATTAAAGACCAATATTTGACTAGATTGCTTGTGGGTTTAACTCAAATGAAAGCAGAAAATTATCATTTCAAACTCTTAGGATGATCATAATTAAATATTTAATTTATTAAGTAGATAAATGAAAATAAGAAGTTTCTAAATAAAAGATAAATTTAACTTGCGAGAAGATAATTATGAATTATTTAATTAATTTAATAGATTTATCAATGAGGAAGTTGCTAAGTTTGCCTTTATATACTCAACAATGATATGGAGTAGTAAAAATGATGCATAGGACATGTCAAGAAAACATTAAATAAATGATTAAGGCATGCAATGATCAAGACAAATAATGATGAGAATAAATTAATATAATAACTTATTTGATTAATAGAAAGTTTAACTAAAACCTTATAAAGGATATCTTCTTGAAGAACCACAGTGAAAAAAGAAACCACCACCTAAGAATATGATATTTTTTGGGAAATAATCATATAAACATATTTAAAAAGAGAAAATAAGGAAATTTGATGATAAGGGTTCAAAATGCATTCTTTTTTCATATAGTAAATCTAATGATTATATGATCTTAAGGAGAAAAGAATTTATATGTAGAGATGTCTTTTTTAAGAGTCTAACATTCTAATTTTTCATCATATTGATCTAATAGAATACAAAAATAATAGTGATACATAATCATATTTACCCAAAAAGTTTGAGATAAAACAATACAATATTAACGAATCAATAAAAGAACAAGAAGGATTGGATTATCCAAATTCAATATCATTATCTAGTACACTAATATAATCAGAAAGGAAAACGCCCATCAAATCATCAGGCTACAAGTTTAGTTATGCATTAATAATATTTTTTCTACATGTGCTCATGAATTAATCTTTTCTAAGGAAGAAATAATAAAGAAAAATGATTAAAGTGCTATTGATCAAGAGATGGATTTAACTCATCAAAATAAAGATATTTTTTCTCCATGTTCCCATGAATTAATTTTTGCTAAGGAAGAAATAATAAAAGAAAAATGGTAAAGTGCTATTGATCAAGAGATGGATTTAATTCATCAAAATAATACACAAGAAATGGTATCATTATTTTTTGGTAAAGAAGATGCCAATTATAAATGGGTACCCAAAATTATCATAATCTTAACATGTCCTTATTTTTTATTTAATTATATTATAAACCAGCAAAACAAAAGAAATTCAAAATATGCATTGAAGTTCTTGTAATATTAAATTTAAGGTTATCTTTCTAGTGTTGTTATTCCTAATGAATCATGTTATTGAATATCACATAAATCTTGTTTTCTCTTTTGTAGTTCTATAACTTTTGTGCAGTGTAAATAATGTGTGGTTGTGACACAAATATCTTGGATGCTATAATTTGCATGCATTAACAGTCTAGATATGGAGTAATTTTCATTTAGATTTATTAGAGAGTTGTTCTAAATGGTAAAATGAACACTATTCTTTTAGCTTTAAAGTTGCATCCAGTTCAGGTTAATTTTATTTCTCTTAAGTTATCTTAATTTCAATTAAGTTCTTTTAAGGAAAAGATTGGGACATGCCCTTGAATTGGGTAAGGCAGTTGTTATATGTTAATTTAATGTTTCAAGGTTGGGAAAATATATATAATAGATTACTTTACCATGTTTCAATAGCTATGATTATGTGTTAATTTAATCTTTTATAGACATGACTCCAAAGCTGTTAATATTGATTATTAATATTCACAACTAATAAAATGTATTGTATAAATTTAAAAAATAATAAATCATGAGATTTGTATTGGCCTACCAATTAAATATGATCTCATCATAATTATTTATTTATGAAAATTGCAAAGAGAAGTGATGCCTCCTCCAACACATCCTCCAAATTTGAAGGAGAAGAATGAGTAGACAATTTGAAAAGTCCTAAAATGAAACCATCCTAGAACCACAAATTTGAAAAACCAAATATTTCCAATTGTTTCGAAGTTTTGGAATCTATGTGAACTATCAACTTTGATGTAGCAGGAGATAGGAGAATCATGAGTAGATCCACAAACCCATTAAGAGGAACTGAATTACTCCTCACACTGGATGAAGGAGTCAAAGGAACATATGGATTATCGTCATCATCAATGGAGTGATCAAAGGTAAACACCTTGGACTGATGATTAGCACTACCAACTACAAAAACCTTTCATGTGGAATGACCAATGAACATCGAATGTGGAGTGAACTCAATTGTGTAGCCTTGTTGTGTAATCTGATATACTGATAGAAGATTATGAGTGATGTTAGGAATTCAATAAACATTAACTATTGAACCTGTACTTAAGCCATTATTACCAACAATAGCAACGTGAACAAGCTGATTGTTTGCAATCAAGAGTCTACCTTGAAGTGGTTCTCCAGGAAAACATGGAATCAACTTGATAGATGAAGTGAATTAAAGCTCCTAAATCAATAATCCATCCAACATACCTAGGTGCATGAGTGATGATTCACCAAGACATGATCCTCAAAATAAGAATAAAATGAACTAGAAGAAGGAATATAAACTTGATTCTCCTTGATTAATTTATTTCACTCATGAATTTACACCTTCGTGTAACAATTGTATTCAGCATGCCCCTCTTTCTTACAAAAGCCACATGTGGGTCTTTCTTTCTTATAACAATTTTGTTCACTTTGCGCGAGTTTCTTACAAAAGGTACACGTGGATAACAATAGCTTTAGGAGAGCCATGGGCTAGACGAAGTGGTTTGAGATTTGCCCCTTTTTGTTATTTGAGCTTCTCAGTTCCATGCACTATTTCGTACACACGAAAACTTACTCCACGTGACCAATAGAAACGTCTTCTATTTGCACAATCCACTAACGAAAAATTGGTAGGTTAACGAAAATGAAAAGCAATTCTAAATTGTGTAGAATTCACTCCAAGTTCTCTGGAATGAGTCTACATAAAACTAGAACATAAACTACTTTGAAATGGATGTTTGAATATACGGTAGCAACTCTTTTTGGAAAAACTTTGGTTGAATTAGTTGCATGGATGGTCTACCATTTTATTTATTTGAATTACAATTGAAGGAGATGTGAATCTCGGATATATGCCCCTTACGTTATCTATATTCATCAACGACTAATGACAATTAATGTTTAGTCAAAACTATACAAAACGACTATAAATGTTTGACTCGAGTAACTATCCGGTCATGAAAAGCAGCATGGACAAAGCCCGTAGTACGAACAGTCTTATACAAAACGCTTTAAATGATATTAATAAGAAGAAGAATCTCCAGCAAATGTCTCGTGCAAAATTACAATCGCTGTGAAAATTCAACGTTGAATGCTATTGTCTTCCTCTTCAAAATTTTAGGCGGCATACGAATTCGACATCCTCCCAGCTGTTGAGTTTGACAACGAGAGAGTGGAGGTTGAAGATAAAATAGAGAAGAAAATCTAGATGAAGTGAGAGTAACCAATCAATAGTTTTAAGGGAATAAGAAAGCATCAGAGTTATCTTGTCGAAAGGTTTAACAAAGATTGATTATCTAATTCTCGATCAATCGATTGGTAATTGCCCTTGGAACTCTTGTATTACTTATTACTCAACTTTCTATGGGTTACCCTGCTATCTCTTTGGCCGTGGCCCCCACTCGAAAACCACTCTTCTTTATGATACTACACAACCTCCAAAGAACCCCAAGACAAAGCACAAAAGCCAACTAACATAAGGAGTTCAAAAAAAAAACTAAAAGACAATATGATTGAACAAACCTTCTACCATAGTTAAACCAATTGGAGGTGTGAAATGAACAACTAGTCTATCCAAAAAACAAGACCAAAACCACAATAAAGCATGTACGACCACAACCAAAACATAACCAACTCAACTTGCACAATAAACTGATATTCAACGACATGCCATTATGAGACAAGAATGACTTTACCAAATCAACACCAAAAATTCACCAATCAGAGTAAACATTCAAATGAATCTACTTGCACTTTAAATCATCCATGTTAAGGAATCATAACAATCACTCAAAATATACTTAAAATCTAATGTCAACTAATTGCAACTATTTCAATAACTGACTCTTTCATGATGATAAAATCCACATTAAGGAATAACACATCAAAAGGGTCCAAGTAAACATACACCCCAAATAACTTTGCTCAATACTTGATTTTAAACCACACACCTTAAAGGAATAACAACAACTCGTGGCCTAATTAAACCATCATTTATAAACAAATATATAATCATTTCAATTTAAGCCAATTTGTCTATAACAAATACCATTTGAATTCGAATTTCAAATTACTAACAATAACATTTAAAATACTTTTGAAAACTAAGTTCAATATTTAAATCAAAATAATCTTTTCCAAATTAAAATCATTTCGACTAACAAAAATTGATGGTTATTCCTATAGCCTTTGTTTTCACAAAATCATTTACTATTATATCCAATCAAATTTAACATTCTCTTCATTTACCTAATTTAAAATACATAGTATAAATATATATTTATATATTCAATACTAAACTGATATTTCTTTTAAAAACCGAATTTCCTCTATCACCATTTTCCGAATAAAAATTAGAAATTATAAATATATATTTAAATTGAATTAAAAACAATATAAAATAGTACCCATTGCACAGGAAATAACATTTACTATGATTTTTTTTTCACTGAGTTTTTTTTTTTTTACACAAAAAAACTCATGGCAACAATGCATTTCCAGCACATGTATTCAACTACTCAATTGGCCCTAACGCTAGGAGAATGGATCCAATTCAATCCACAAATGATATTTTCATATATAATATCATTAATCCACATAATAATTTCATATTTAAAACATCAGATTCACATTTTTTTTAAAGTCTAAGGAGACCAATAACCAAGTTTTGGAGGCCATCCACCATTGATGGACCTCCAAAAACTCAAAAAATTAAAACTTCCCAAATCAAAAAATCCTTAAACCCCATTGGTTGATGGGTGAACAACATCACACTTTTGAAATAAAATTCACTTTCCCCAAAGCAACTCTCATTTTAAAAATTGAAATATACAAATTCATATCTAAACTAAAATCCAATTTTCAAGTTGGAGAAAGGTTCTAAATCCATTTGCTATCCATTTGCTATCCATTTGCAACAAAAATTACACAATTTCATACAAAATCAAGGGATAAAATCAAATAAAACTCACCTTCAAGTTGAAGAATTTCAAAATGAAACATGGAGCCAAAGACTCTGAAAGAACTCACGAAAATTGAGTAGCAACAAGAGTTTTTCCACTCAAATCCAACAAGCTCCTACCCACAAAATCTCTTCAAGCAAATCCTTCCCAATAAAAAATTCAAAAATCCATTGTAGGGTTGGAAATCTCCAAATTTTGGAAAATAATACTAATTCTTCAAATATGCATAACACACAGTTTATTCCACCATATGGTAATAAATAAATACTCTAATTTTGCTAGCTTAATAGAATTTGATTTATCAAATTACAAAAAAAATGTTCTTTTTTTTTAAAACAATTACTCAAGCCAAATATAATTGAACTTTCACTAATAATTCATCATTCACTCTAACTTAGACAATTAAAAAAAAATTTATTAACTAATTAACCACAAAAATGATTCTAATATAATTTATTCTTAATTGCCTTTAATCAACACAACACATATTAAATTCCCCCTAACTACTCAAGAAGAGAATAATTAAACACACAAAACTCATAACACTCAACACTCAACTGAATCCAAAATAGAACATGACACACATACCAATGTTGGAAAAGTGGCCTACTTGGCAAATCGACAAGGCAAACAAAATATTGACGATGCTCACAATTGAGCAAGGCTAGGGTTAACATTAGGACCTTAGAACTACCTCCTCTACTTCCATTAGGTTAATTAAGTACGCTCAGACCTGTGGAACCAGGTGGAGACGATTCCTCATACCTACACGGTACTTGTACCTATAATTTCCTGCATCACCGAACCACGTATACATATATACACAAACACAATAAACACACTGGTGAAGGAGAATCATGACGTTCCCTGTCTCACCAAAGTGAGTCAAGGAAAATCATCTACTCGTACCCCATACACTTTCACACAACATGACAACATATACATAAATCAACTTTCACATAATGTAAATCTCTTAGTCCATCATTAGTAACACATAAATAAACTTAACATTTTATAATTTATAAAGTACAATGCAGAAGCAAAGTTTACAACTACTCAGCAATAAGAAATATTGTATATTCAATATCTATTCTTCAATGTAAAATAACACATAATCATATGCACCTAGTCACATTGCAAAGCATAACAAAAGAATAACACACCACAATCACAATAAATCAACCATCCACGTAAGCTACATAAAAGTAAACCTTGGTCAAAGAGGTCAAAAAGATCTGAACAGGGTAGGGGTACTACATTCTCTCGCACTAACGTTCGACTTACTCCTGGAAGTCGTAAGGGTAGGATGAAAAACAAGGACATCTAAGTCATCACACTCACATATCATAACCCAAAATCATAACTCAACTTAAGGAGAATTGCAATCCATAAAATCAATATAATAATGTATAGAAATCAACATCCAAGTCATCTAACTTAACAAAAAGATTTCCCTCCTTTACGAAATCAATTAGTTAACATTGAATAATCTTCCTTTTACGTTCCTTAATTACAAAAATCAATGCATTAAAAGAATTACAACAAGTTTCATTATCTCGAATTACCTAGATTATACATACTAACACCTTATTCAGCTTCTAGGAACTACTATCCCAACTTACATTCATACAAGAAAATATCATCTATAGGAATCCTTATCCAAAAATATTCATATCATATTGTATAAAGCATAATAACTTAGTCTATCCAATCATGGAAACATTTATTTTACATCAATAAGCATCATAAAATGATATTTACATGTCTACTGCAACATCCTAATTATAGACACTTCTCTGTATTCCTAGGTTAAGCACAACATACTCTCAAATTGAACTTTAAAATTCAGTCATAACTAATATTGCACACTACCTCTAAGGTACATAATGCATACAAACTAAGGGAATAAAGGTTTAGGGTGCAAACTCACGTCAATAACAACATCAAAACATCATTCTGGATACAAGATACAACCTCATACAAAAGAAGAAATGAATATATAATTACCTACATTCAACCATCTAAGGTCTACTTGATTCAATTAGAACTCTTGTAGGATTTTCAAACACTCAATGAGCCATAAGTCTACAGATCTTTAATAATTATCTAAAGCTACCACATTATTTACTAGGTCCAATTCACACGTCTTTCTACTACATTTTATAATTCAAACGATTTCAAAAAAATTCATCAAAGAAAAAACACTAATTTCCTTAACTAATCTCGTTATTTAATTAGTTACCTCATTATGCCTAGAATAACTCTCTGTGGTGTTCTCCCTTAACCCACTATAAGAGGTTCAAGTTAATGTGATAGATATAACACTTAACACATAGCTAGGGCCAGCTATTACAAACATTCAAAATGCCCGACGTCATCCAAATGATGATCGCCAAATATGATGATAAATAAGAAAAATGCTAGAAATTTCGACAATCAACAAAATCGAAAACATGACAAGTATCAAATTTAAATAAAAAAGGAACAAGAGTTTAGTGGCCATTTTGCCATAAGAAATATTAAAAGAAAATGCTAGCCCCTTAGCCACAAAACACAAGTTAAAAGATAGTCAAAACAATGTCGCAATAAAACAAAAATAACACGGAACAAAGTTACCATTTTCAGCCACATCATAGGGAGTAACCACTACACTACTTCCAAGATCACACGTCCTGAGTGTGTTAGAGAATGAACCATAGACACTAAGGCTATTAGTCTAACTACTATACTTTAATACCATGCAATCTTAGTTCACAAGTGTCACCTTCCCAACATTATCGTTTATCCATATTACTAAAATTCATAAATCGAATAAGATAAGGAAGTAACATCTTTTATATATTTTCACGAACCCAACACAACAATCTTGTAGTTCTTAACAATTACACAAAGGTTTTACGAAGCTAAGAATTCTATTTCCAAATAAAATGGAATCACAAAATATCAATTTCCTATTCTCGACACACACTCTATATGCAGTGATAAAATTTTATCTTAACCAATACTTTTTTTTTCCCCCTTCATGATTTATCAATCATCTAAGCTACATGGATTACCTTTAAAATCTATGCAAAAAGTATTCCATTTACTTAATTACTCGACATTATGCACTCATAGGCAAAACAACCCACTTTGGTTCTCAATGCAGAATGAAACAGACACTCCTTAATACATGCCTCTAAATATTCATTGCAACCAATCAATCAGTGAAAACTTTAGTTGCTAATATTCGCCAATTGGTTATTTTTTGAAATTTGGGAATCAAAATTGGCTAATAATTTTAACTTTTAAGGTGACCCAAATCGCCACATTTCTACAAATTTTTATTTTAATCTTATTTAAATCGCTAGAGAATTTATTTTATTAATTTTTTTAACTTAAAGATTCGCCACAATATTTGATACATGATTGGATCATATTCACCAACATTTAATAATTTATTGTAGAAATCCAAATTAATTCACCAATAATATATCATAATTATTAGTTACTTTAGGGTTATATCAACATTATATTAACAATCTCTTGTTTCCACCATTGATTTAAAATATAATCTAATGACTTTCATTGTATTCCATGAGGTAAAATGTACCTATAAGTTGGAATGCTTGTGGGGTTTGAAATTGCTTTTGAATTGTTGACTTGAATGAAAACCAATAGTCTAAAAGCAATTTTTAGCCCCATGAGTATTACAAATTATTTGTAAATTTTATCTCACAAAATAGAAAGAGGGCTATTAGATTATTTTATGTTAATGGTAGAAACCAAAAATAGTATAGTCTAACTCTTAAACTCATTAATGATTTCAACCTTCATGCCTTTATTTTTTTTATAAAAGATTATTTTTAAATAAAAGGAAATGAAATATTAATTAATGCATACAATGATTATTTTCCAAGATTCGCCAATATTTTCTACCAAAAAAAATTGATATAAACAAATTTGCCAATAAAATTTATTTTTTTTATAAAAAGAAAGATTTACCAATAAACATTATTATTATTATTAAAAAAAAATTAATATTCACCAAGATTTTATACAATTTTTTGAAGGAGGGTTTATTAAAGTTATCACCGCAATCAATTATTTCTATTTAAGTTTTAATTACATCATTTAATAGCATTTCTTTTAATCTTCATAACTAGATAAAGAGAGAAGAGAGATAATTTTCGATAGTCAATCACTCCACACATATGCACGTAATCTACAAGTTCACACAAGTAAGACTAAATTTCTCCCTATATGCCTATCATCCTTATTGTACTATTTTTCATTTCATTTCTGATATAAAAGAATATAATTTGTCTTATCATGATATTTCCTTACATTAATGATGCCACTAATGTCTTAGTCTCCAAATGAGAATAATAAAATTCCAATCTTTCCTTACATGCTAACTTCAAGCAAAACACTCATTACTCTTAATTGATAAAAACACATCATTAACTATGACTATTCATTGAATGTCAAAACATGACAAGGAGAAGGAAAATTGAAATTACCATTTATCTAATATGTGGTTATGTAGGCACATCAAACATGTTCTACATTTACACATTCTATTTATACATAGTCAATTCAATATGCCCACTGCAATTGCATTATTGTACTATTCTTACAAGTCATTATCCAAGTTGATCATATAAAACACACAATGAGATCCTTAATAAAAACACTTCCAATTCCCTCCTATACCACTACACATAATCCTTTACCCATCAAAGATATCTTCTAACATTCAAGTACACACCAACCTCTCCAAGATATCTTCTAACCCTAAAGGAAACTACTAAAAACACTCGAAAAGAGTGCAAATCATTTTTTTTTAATAAGAACTCACTAATGTACAAGACATACATTGCAATAGAAGTTGCAATAGCAAAAAACTTAAAACAAAATCTTAAAAGGTTTCCAATGAAGATTACTCGATTAATCAATGAACATTAAGGTGCATTAATCCAATTAACAATGAGATTGATTAAACCTACTCATGATAGAATGATTAAATTCCACAAGAGATTAAACTAAGCATGAATGAATATATTCATCTGTCATTTGTTATATTACATCGCTAAATATACATTCATTATAATCCATATTACTGCATTTAAATTAATAACTTCATACATACAATTAATATTAATATCACCTAAATTACATTATACAATTTGACCATAATATCGTTCATACATCCAAAATTAAAAGGAACCAGATGAACACATACACCATACAACACCAATTGATATCGAAGTTCACCCCTAATGGGCTACATCTTCGGGTCCGCTTCAAGTGCAAGACCCTTCTAATAAATAAAACATGAAAAATACATAAAGTTTACATCAATTACAACCTGCCATGAAGGCTCACATAAAAAAATGATACAACCAACCACATAAGGGTGCAAGATATACATGAATGATCCGAGCAGAACAAAAGGATCCATTTGAAACATGGAATGGAGTAAATACAAAAATAACAACTAGAGCACCTGCAAAGCTAATCCATTGCAAGAAGGCACGAACAAAATACACAATGGAAAGTGGCACTACCACCCGACCATGTGGCCCAAAAAGGAACCACCCCTCCGTGCTACGAGATAGAACTAAGGCCCTCAAGCAAGCCATAACAAAGAATCACATGGTCTCACATGTACATCAAGCACTCACCCAAGACATAAGCATATAAGCATGACTCTCACAAGAGTGCTCCAAGTAAAGGGAACACATGACTATACACTAGTGAGCATAAGGTAGGAGTGTCATCACATAGCTAGTATGGTTTACCCTGGTAGGCCTCCATAGGCCCCGACCCCAATCCTGGGTTACCCTAGTAGACTCTCCTGAACCTCCGGCCCCCATCCATGTCTCCTGTGAACCCAACAAACCTTTCATGAAGACAAGGTAGTTGGTTTGCCATTCCAGGCCTTCCCATTGCATCTTGAGTCTGTACTAGCACTCAACCAAGAGAGGGGCACAATTTATCTTGATTAATGTTTGTAAAACCCAACCCCCCATTTTTTAATTAAGTTATCACTTATTACTCAACTTTCGATGGGTTACCCTGCTACTTCTTTGGCCACGGCCCCCACTCGATAGCCACTCTTCTTTATGACACTACACAACCTCCAGTGAACCCCAAGGAAAAACACAAAAACCAACTAACATTAGGAGTTCAAAAAAAAAAGCTAAAAGACAATATGATTGAACAAACCTTCTACCATAGTTAAACCAATTGGAGGTGTGAAACGAACAACTAGTCTATCCAAAAAACAAGACCAAAACCACAATAAAGCATGTACAATCACAACCAAAACTTAACCAGCTCAACTTGCACAATAAACTGATATTCAACGACATGCCATTATGAGACAAGAATGACTTTACCAAATCAACACCAAAAATTCACCAATCAGAGTAAACACTCAAACAAATCTATTTGCACTCTAAATCATCCATGTTAAGGAATCATAACAGTCACTCAAAATATACTTAAAATCTAATGTCAACTAACTGCAGCTATTTCAATAACTAACTCTTTCTTGATAATAAAATCCACATTAAGGAATAACACATCAAAAGGGTCAAAGTAAAAATACACCCCAAATAACTTTTCTCAATACTTGTTTCTAAACCACACACACCTTAAACGAATAAAAACAACTCATAGCCTAATTAAACCATCATTTATAAAATAAATATATAATCATTCCAATTTAAGACAATTTGGCTATAACAAATACCATTTGAATTTGAATTTCAAATTAATGACAATAACATTTAAAATACTTTTGAAAACTAAATTCAATATTTATATCCAAATAATATTTTCCAAATTAAAATCATTTTGACTAACAAAAATTGATGGTTATTACTATACCCTTTGTTTTCACAAAATCATTTACTATTATATCCAATCAAATTTAACATTCTCGTCATATTGCTTATGTTGCAAGGGTTGTTTATAGTAACCCTTTTAGAGACTTTGATTTAGTGCCTTCATCAATATTCCTCCTCGTTTACCTATGAAACTCCAAATTGACTACATCAATGAATCTCCTAACTATAGAACCCACAAAATTTGCACAACATGAGACAACATAAAGTGTTTCCAACATCCTTGTACAATGAGATACCTTTCCTCTGAAAGTCCACATTTCCTCTGAGTGTGCCTACTACCTTATCTAGTCTGCACATAAGACATCTTTCCTATGAAAGTCCACATTTGAACTTCAATTGTGTCTAATGCCTTGTGCAATGCTATGGAAACAATCCCTCCTTTAGTAGGTACAAATCACCATCAAACATGAATACACCAAGTGTACCCACAAGAAAACCTATCCCCCATTTCTCCTTGAAGGGACACATAATGTCAAGCCCCTTCTTTTCTTCAAGGACACACATGGAAAAGAATGTGCTTCTCCTGTTTTCTGTAGGGTCAACAATAGAAAATAATATGCTTCTCATGCATGAATCACCCCTAAGAAAGAAGATAACTCCGGATGATATGTCCTCTGCCTCCATTACCTCTAACCTCTAATATGACTTGTTTAAAAAAAGGTATTCCTCATCTTTTTTTGTTCACCACCTTCAATGTAGTGGTTTCATCTTCAATCCTTCAAGTGAAGTGCTCAAGTTGAATAACCATAAAAAAATGTTTTGTTTTAGAAAAGAAACATTTAGGGTCTACCTCAAATAATGAAGTTGCAAAATATTTATTGTCTTCAGATGAACAGGTAAATGAACACATGCATCATAAAAGATGAAAGCCAGCCCATAAAAAATGAGGTCATGCTGAAAATAGAAAACCTCACACAAAGGGTCTCGCTTGCCAAACAAATTGTCATGTTAGTAGATTAAAATGACTTTAAACACAATCTATATCAACATAATTTATCCTACTAAGGAAATATGGCAATCCCTCCAAATCTGTAGATGAAAAGACAGGACAAAGCAATATCGTCACAGTAGAAAAGACAAAATGAGGCCTTTAAATGGTGCATCTTGCACAAATGAAATATTATGCTCTATAGATCACAATATATAGATCTGCATGTTGTGTCCAACCAAGATCGATTTTCCATATCACAATGAGAAGGATTTGTACAACGGAACAAGGAAATTTTTCACGAAGGTTTCTGCATAGGAAAATATCTGGTTTTTGTATCACTGTGTTGCTACATTATATGTGACATGAAAAGGAGAAAAATGACACCATACAAGGTACAACACCTTTCTTAGAGGAATTTGATAATAATGGATAGAACAAATGCCTTTCTTAGGCTCATTGCAACTAAGAAATACTACTCCATTTGTTAGATTAAAGAAACCTCAACTGATTTCTTTTCTTCATAAGTTTTGAGCTTTCTAAAAGATGCAAAAAACCCTTATTATTAATGAACAAGAATTTTTCATGTGGTCGCTAGGAAAAAAAAATGGCACCAAGTGATAATCAACCATGCACTTACTTCTCTGATGATAAATGATTACATGCAGGATCTACAATTGTAACTGGAAAAAAAATAAAGCATGGCTTATTTTTCTCACAACATGTCATACACACATCTTCAATAGAGACAATACAACTTCATGTAGAGATACTACCTCTTAGAATAGTGGTAATGTAGTTTAAGAATAGACATGTAATTCATCTAAGACTAGTGACACACAAAATTACAGTTGTAAGAAAGAAATGAAACGTGCATAAGCAATCTTATCCCCTTAAGATTATCTAGAAGATGGAGTAATCTACACTAACAAACTAGACTCAGAACCTTTACAAAAAGTATTTACCAAAAATAAAATTATTATAATGTTATATTATCTTACTAACGAAAAAGGAAAAAGAAAAGAACATCCACTCACAAGAGCTCCTTATAAGTATGTGCAATATAAATAACCTTTATGTAGCAATCAACTCTAGACAAACCATATAACGAGTACATAGGTATTTCATGGTAATAGGTACCCAATTTATGTTACTTATCAACTATATTACATTTGTATTCATGGGCTCATTCCTAGTTGTGATCACATTATTATCTTTTAGATCTTCCTTTTAAAGATTCAGATATTTCCTTGAACTACAGTTGCAGAAGTATTCCTAAAGAAATACAATAAATATTTAAAGATGTTGGTCACAAAAAATGATGAATCTTAATATTCATCTATCTCCATGTATTCATCCATCTTTCTTATATTCAAGAATTCATTAATTCTTTTAGCTTCAACAAATGATTTAGGGCTTGAATCTTATGTAGAATGGATGGTATTGATTCATTTTCCTACAACATGGAAATTTCTATACAAAGTCCATTCCTTTTCTTCTTTTCTACTTCATATAACAAATGAGAGAAACTCTTAAATGAAATCAAATCTAAGTGCCTTGAGATGCACATTTGATCTCACACATTCATCATTCGCAACCAACACTTGATCTTGTACCATTGAAAAATATTCAATTTCAAAGAACCTGAGAGCCTAAGGGAACTAGAGTAGCAAGTTATGCATTAAAATATATTAATCCATTGAGATGTGTTAAAATAAATATTCTCCATTCAAACTCTTTTAGATAATAACAATGAATAGGAGGAAAGGTTGTTGGAATCAAAATTTGAGTTGGATCACTCAAGTTAACTCCGAGGAGATAGAATGAGGTGTACATTAAAAAGAAACAATGGTAAAAAAAAATTAACTATTCTTTTGTGAATAATATATCTTCCTTTGTAATGACATGTACAAGTTCCCCTTAAGAGATATCAAGCTAGAAAAACTCCCCAATGCTACTCATCAAACCTATAAAAGGGAAAGGATCTCTAGCATCAATAGGTAATGTAGTCACTAGTGTGCTAGAGATCTCCCTTCCACGTTTAGATTCTTTACAAACATATTCACTAAAAAAACATTGGTCCATATAGAGTGGCCTCTTATTAGGTATAAGTGACTCAAATTGGATCTCTTAAATGCATAGCAATATTCCTTTGATTTCTTCTTCATGTCTCTATTTCCAAAGATAACTCCATACTATATCTTCCTCTCGTTTTCCTCCAAGGAATGCTTTAGCTTATGTAATTTAGTAATAAACAAACTAATTTCTCCAAAGCATCTCTCTTACAAAGACAATCTGATTATTCCACTCCAAAATTTCCATTAGCCCCTTATTCTTAGAAAAAAAAATGACTAGATATATGTGATATTTCTTTATTTCATCTATGTCTTGATTTAAATTTTATACTTCAACAAGTATCTTAAATTTAGTGTTCCTAATGTATATGTCCTCTTTGTCGGCATATTGCATTAGAATAAGTTGCATATAATAGTTTGTTGGTTGCATACCATAGTTCTAGAGCTGGTTGATCAGTTTTAAAACTATTTGTATTGCCTATATAAAGGCTTGCATTGTAAATCCAATTGTATTTGAATTCAATCAATAGTATTAAGTTCTGTTTTTGGTTTTTATCCTATTTTTCTCTCATTTGGATCAAAGCACTGCTAGTCCTTGTGCCAGCAAAGTGAATGGAAGGCGATTAGTCTGTTGTAGCAAAGATGTGGAATTGGCATTGTAAATATTACAAGCAAATGGAAATATTTTGAATTCAGAGAGAATGAGCGGAGGTTGACAATGATTAGTTTTCTTGCACAATAATTCCATTAATGTGAAGCACCTTTCCAAGGTAAGATGGAATCACTAATGTTTGTTTGATTCGCTGCATATGGAGGCCATAATATTCAGAAAGAAATCAACAAAAGGAAATACAAATTTTGGACATGAAAGACAAAACATGTAAATTTTGGAGAGCGATAAGTAGATTATATACTTGATGAAGCTAATTCCAATGAATGACATTACCATTGAAATTTGAAGGGATACAAGTTGGTGGGGCCTTCATGTACAGACTTGAAGAAGGGCTCTCTTTCAGTATTTTGCATTAAGTATCACAAGGCTAAATTTTGACGAGAAATGGTAGAAAACAGCCATGAGTTTTTGCAATCCGATTGTATAGTCATTTGAGGCCAAGAACTATTCCAGAGAGGTGAGATTGCCTCATTGAAGTTGCTAGTTACATTGTTAAAAGCTGCCATCTTTGGATACAAATTTCTTTAGCAAAACTCATTATTATGCATGCAAAAAAAGCATAGTAAGTTTATTGATTTTGTTATGTACTGGAGAGATATAAGTAGATTTTGTTGATTGAAGAAAGTTAACATCATTGGTGTAAACATTATCAATTGATGTAGAGCTTATAATAGTATGATACCAAAATTTGAGATACAAAAATGAATGATGTGTGTAATTACTAAACTCTCGATTGCTTATCGTCACGTTCTCAAACTCAACATCATTAGAATTCGTATGCCACCCTAATTTGAATGGTTTGTGGTGGAAGAGACTAACATTCAATGTTGAAGTTTTACAGTGATTGTTATACTTCACGGGACATTTACTTGGATTCATTATATCCTGTTTTCTTATATTGCAGATTCTTCTTGTTATTGATGTCACTTTAAAAGTACTTCGTACAAGATTCTCTGTACTTCACCTTTTCTATTCATGGCCAGATAGTTACCGAGTCAAACATTAATAGCCACTTTGTATAGTCTTGACTAGACCTTAATTGTTTTTAGTCTAGAAGCCTAAGAATTCAATATCATTGTGATCAACATAATTTAATCAAAGAAAATGGTAGACTATCCATGCACTCACCATCAAGCCGTTCAACAATACTTTTATCATCCATTTCAAAGTAGTTGGCTTTTCCATTTGATGTAGATCGATTCGAGGGAGCTTGGAACTGCTTCTAAATTTCGAAGGCATTTTTGTCGATCACATGCAGTAAATGGTCTACACAGAAGAGCACGTAGAATTAGCAAGTGTGTATACGGAAGAGTACGTGGAAACTGATTGTCGACAAACAAACATAATTAATGTTTAGTCAAAACTATACAAAATGGCTATAAATTTTTGACTCGGGCAACTATTAGCAACGTGGAGAAAGGGCAATCTGCAATAAAAGAAAACAGAATATAATAAATGTAACAGTGCATGTTTGTCGTGGGCTTCCTTGCAGATTATTCTTATTATTGATGTCACTTTAAAAGTATTTTGTACAAGAGTCAAACATTTATAGCCGTTTTGTATAGTTTTGACTCAAATAAAGATGTCTCCTACAATTGTAATCAACCTAATTCAAATAAAGAAAATGGCAGACTATCCATGCAAATCCAATGCATCAAAAAGATTCGCTACCAAACATTTAAACATCCATTTTAATGTAGTTTACTTTCCCATTTGATGTAGATCGATTTCAGGGAGCTTCTTAATTTCGAAGGCATCTCTATCGATCACATGTTGTAAGTTGTCACTTGTGTGCAAATGGAAGAGTACGTGGAAACGAATCATTTTGCATTGTTTTTCCTGACTAGGATGTCTTTTGAAAGTGAAGGGCGTTCACTTTCAAATAGAGAAAAGGTCAAATCTGGAACCATCTACCCTACCCCGTGGCTCTCCCTAAGCTATTCTCTATTTGATCCTACAAAAGTCTTTTATTCACCTCCATGTTGATATTCAAGATCACTTCATTATTCCATTTGCCAATAACCTGTTTGTTGGTAAGTTAATTCCACCTCATAGCACGTTTGTTAATGCACTTAATATAATTTAAATTCAATTAATTTTAGTTCCATTATTTGTTAATCTATTTAATATGATTTGAATTCAATTCAGCAGGTAACACCCATCATTTTGGTTGGGAAGGAATAATTTGCCTCTAATGAATTGGTAGATCTTTCACAAATTTAGTTCAAAGTTTCAATATAACAAATTTTAAATTATTAAGGAGTATGTTTTCAAAGATCTCTTAATCTGAGCTCAAATTCTTGATTAGATTGTATTTTATAGAATATTTCTCTATGCTTCAAACGAATCAGCGTTGAGTTGGTATCTTCGCTTACCTATTACATTTGTAATGTAAATTGATTTTTTTGAACTAGCGGCTAATTTATTGTTTTTCCTATCTTGTTGGGATTTTTAGTAATCAAATACACTCTTGGGGTAAAAATTTTATTGTATATATTATTTTGGGAATTGCTAAGATTAGGGGTATTGTAGAGGTGTTGTCACACAAAAAATTAAGTCCATAATTTAGATAGTGATTACACTTAGTCAAGTAATTTGGTGAGTCCAAAAGAATGGAGATGTGAATAATGTAAATACTTCCTACCTATAAATATGATATATTATTTATATTTTGTTGCACACTATGAGTATGTTACTCTAAACAATTATGTTTTGTTGAAGATTATATATTAAAACATTCTTTAATGAGGTAAGGTGTGGCATTAGTTTGGTATTAGAGCATATGAAGATATTAGGGATGGAGATATTGTGAGAAGAATTTTATTGCTCTTTAGATATGTCTGATGATATTGTGAGAACAATTCATTGATCCATGAAATATACTATCAAATTAGAATTATCATACATATTGCATACTTAGTTATTCAAAACAATTTTATATTATTTCATATGAATCGAATGGATGATTATTACAATAATTATAATATTTTAAAATTTGATTACATTTTCAAATCATCAATACAACCATGTTAGCGAATGTGACAAGAGAAAACAATTAGAATAAAGAATAGTTTGGAGGCATTCTCTTCATAATACCTATAGTGTGTTCTTCTAGAACAAGACATGGCATGGTTGAAATCCTAAATAAAATATACAGTTTGTGTAGCCTCTAGATTCTACTAGCACAACCAACCTATCTTTTAAAATGATCCAAAAAAGACTTTAACATCTTTCTAGGTGTGAAACACTAACCTATTGCATTATAGCAATACCAAATTCGCAATCATAGATGAATGATACCCAAAATGAGAACCTTAAATCAAAGGACGAGCTAGGCATTGATCTCAAGTTGCTTGGAAACCTCCGGGATTCATGGTGGTTATTAGAAATAAAAATTTGGTGCTTAACTTTCAAACGTAAACCAGTTTTTAAAATTTCATCTTTTCATTCCTAGTGTTAGTAAGGTACCAAGGCCTAGGACAAAACTATTTAGTAAGAAGAAAAAGTGGGAGAAGGTGAGAATCTAGAACAACTGAGGTGCCCCCAAGTCCCAAGGGGAACCTGGGAGTGAGCACCTGGAAGAAAACTTGCACTAGTAGATATCAAGAATGGAAGAAAACTTGGAACTAAAACCTTGATGTTACAAGTTTTTATGTTAACTAACTTTTAGGGAAAAATCATGGGTCAAGAGATAGGAGAAATTGAGGACTTGGAACTAAAACCTTGTGGTTTTAACTTTAAATTTCCACCCAAATTTTTGCTTCTACAAAGAACATAAGAGCAATGCGACAAGAGGACCTAGAATCTTTAGTTCCATGTTCCTTTTGAGGTTTGGATCCTACAAGACACCAATAAGAGATAAGCATCCATAGTGCTTGAAAAAATAGTCAGCACCTCCAAAACAACCATGAAGGTAGGCTAATAGAAACAACATTGAGCCACATAGGAGACAAATATAGAAATTACCAAAAACTTGTCAACTACTCACAAGGTCATGAGAACCTTATCAATAGCCAACAAGGGTTTCCAAACAACACCAAACCATCAATTCTAATTCATAGCCTTTAACATTGTTTTTGATATAGATAAATGGGTTTTACATGGACCCAAAACCAAAAGTTTTACAAAAGTCGGCCATCAGCCAAATAGACATAAACCAGCAGCAAAACAGGGAAGCACCCCAGAACAGAAATGAAAGTAAAAGAGACATAGACACCAGACCATGAATTCTAATTCATAGCCTTTAACATTGTTCTTTCATCTAACTTTCTCTATTAAACATGGTTTTTCTCTTCACCTTCACTTTATTTTAAATAAGTTCTAAAAATTATGTTGAGGTTCACTAAGGTAGCCTTTTTGGGAGACAACAAAGATTCCTAAACCCTATCCATTCATAGAAAATCCCTTCAAAATATTATCATATTTTAGTTTCAAAAGATTTTGCAAACCTATTCAATATTGGAAAAGGTTGTAAGAACCTTGTCAGAAGCAAATAGATGGTATGAAACCTCCTTTAAATTCCAACAAGCGTCAAATGGAACGACATCTAAATATTTATAAAAAATTTGTTAGCCTTCGATAAGGTTGTGAAAATCATGTTGGGAGCTAACAAAGGTTATAGATGCTTTCTACCTTTTTGGAGCATGATGAGTTGACATGTTTAACAATTGAAACAATAAATTTAGAAAACCCATGTTGGTTGCTAATACAGTTGTGATAACCTTGTTGGCTCCTAATGAAAGTTTCAAATCCTTGGCGAAATGTCAACAATAAAAGAACTTACATGAACCTTCAGGAGGTTAAAGGAATCACATTGGGGGCTAAATTTAAGCTTGTAACAACCATGTTGGGAACTAACATGGTTTCTAAAACCATTCAAGAAAGCTAACATAACATTTTACTTCTTTGGTTTTTCTAATTGAAAAAAATTGGTTGATGTGAAAATCCAAGACGACAAGAGAAAAGTACACATACGAACACAAAGGCATAACATTATCTCATATTGATTTTAAGTTTGGGTGTAAAAAAGACTGAAACAAGAACGAACAAAAGCAAAAATAATACAATAAATTTAAGTCTCCACACAAAGAAGATGCATTAATCAAGGGTTAACAACCTGGAGTTGATATAACTTGCAAGTTAAACTTAATTTTTGTTTCTAACACAGTCAAAAGAATTTACTGTTCAACTGAATGCATAGAGATCAAAAAGTAAACAGAATCTAGAAGATTGAACTGTGAGAGGAATTTCATTTATACTATTCAATACATTTTACTTTACTAATTTTGGCTAACGAGAACAACTTTTATACATGTCGTTTCTTTATCAATCAGAGAAATAGAACATTGTGATCGATAAGCCCTTAAGGCTGCAAATTATTGTGCAAAGAATGAAAAGTTTTAAAGTGGCTGCTAAACATGTTTAATCTAAATGACCACAATGTAATTATATTCCAACGTTGAATGCTACACTAGATTCTACGAATACAAGGTTCTCGTAGCTGCTGAATTTGACAATAATAGAGAAAAAGGAAATCTACGACAAGCAATTTGGCAACGTAAGCGAATGAAAATTTCAAAATTGTCAACAAAGACCTATCGCTCAGTTCTCAATGGATCACTACCATGTCACGGAATCGCATCCTATAAATTGCAACGCTTGGCACATTGGAGATTCAAACCATCCATTAAATTTCTTCCAAGAAGCTTTAAGCTTACTTTTTGTCCTTGCACTCCAAATTCTGTCCTCGCCTGTGAAACAACAGAAGCATTGGCTTAACAACATGAAGAGTGGTTATGCCAAAGTTGATGAAGAGAAAGCAGAAAACTCGAAAAGCAGAAGCGTGGTAGTTGCTCTGACGTCAATTCTCGTTGTGGCCGCACTCGTGTTTGTGGCTGTCAATGCTTCTGTGACCTCAAACGACAATGCTCATCATCATCGTCATGCTTGGAGAACGGTCTCCAAAGTGGCGAACACAGCGTGTAGCAACGCCCGTTATCCTGAGCGATGTATCTCGTCCATGGCTTCATATCCTTCTTCTCAGACTGCCAAGCTTCCTGATCTCGCAAAGTTCGCCTTCCAAGTGAGCTTGCAAAGAGCTCAAAAAGCCCACGACTTCGCCCTCACACTTCAAAACAAGGTGATGAATGAAAGAGAGCGAGCGGCGTGGCAAGATTGTTTGGAGCTCTTCGAAGATACCATCGATCGTCTCAACGTCTGCTCGAACAACGGTTCCTTACACACAGACTCCCCTATTTGGCTGAGTGCAGCTCTGACAAACCAGGAAACCTGCTTGAACGGATTTCGTGATCTCAATATGAGTGCCACCAATCCCATCAGGGCTCTCATGTCCTCCAGAGCTGTCAATTTGTCAGAACTAGTCAGCAACTCGCTCTCCATGTTCAAGCTCTCCACTTTGCCTCCCAAGACCATTAATAACCGCCGCCTGCTATCTGTAATTAACGGAGATTTCCATTCCCACCATGGCCGTGAGAGTAAAGACGGATTTCCCGAATGGCTATCAGTGGGAGATCGCAAGCTATTGCAGGCGTCAAGCCCGGCCAGCCAAGCGAACGTGGTGGTAGCCCAGGACGGTTCTGGCAATTACCGAACAATCACCCAAGCAATCAACGCTGCACCCCAGAAGAGCAGCAAAAGATACATCATTTATATTAAGGCCGGAACATACAAGGAGAACATCGACATATCCAACAAGATAACCAATTTGATGTTGGTGGGAGACGGCAAGGACAAAACCGTGGTGACTGCAAGCAAGAGCGTCCAAGACGGCGTCACTACCTTCAAAACTGCAACTGTCGGTAAGACTTCAAAACCAGGAGATAGTAGTTTAGAATTTGCCCAAGTGAATTTTGTGATTGATTTTGTATTTGTGTGTTTGTGCGTGCTTTTGCAGCTGTTTCTGGCAACGGATTCGTGGCAAGAGATATGACGTTCGAGAACACGGCAGGGGCGGAGAAGCACCAGGCGGTGGCACTTCGAGTAGGGTCTGACCGTTCGGCGGTGTACCGGTGCAGCATCAAAGGCTACCAAGACACTTTGTATGTCTACTCCCTCCGCCAATTCTACCGCGAAGTTGATATCTACGGCACCGTGGATTTCATCTTCGGCAACGCAGCGGTCGTCATCCAGAACAGCAATATCATGGCCCGACGTCCCATGAGCAACCAGATGAACACAATTACTGCCCAGGCAAGAACAGATCCTAATGAAAACACCGGAATTTCCGTCCAGAATTGCATATTGTCAGCGTCTTCTGATCTCGAAGCTGTGAAAGGGTCCATCAAGACATACCTGGGGAGGCCGTGGAGGGAATACTCTCGCACTGTGTTTATGCAATCCACTCTGGGTGATCACATAGACCCTGCTGGTTGGTTGGAATGGGACGGCAATTTCGCTCTGAGCACGTTATACTACGGGGAATACAGCAACACCGGAGGTGGCGCAGGAACGTCAAAACGTGTGAATTGGCCTGGGTTTCATGTGTTGACCAGTGCCACTGAAGCCGCCAAGTTCACAGTTGCTCAATTAATCTCTGGGATCTCATGGATTCCTGCTACAGGAGTCGCTTATACTTCAGGCTTGTAACTCATATTTAATATATACCTGTTTACTTCTTTTTTTTATTGCTATTCAATTTGTTGTATAAACATCGCGAATAATTGGCTTACGCCTTCGCAGCAATCTGCCACTCATTTATTCTCAGTCAAACAGTGTTAATAAACACCGTTGAAATTGTCATGTACGTTTGCTTCCTCTCCTTGCGGCAATCTATGGAATAATATGGAAGCGCCAATATTTAATTAAAGAGTATGGGGATAATTAAAATGTGGATAAATGCGTGACGTATCAAATAATTTTCTGTGTTGAGTGCAAGGTGCTGGTAGAAGATATTCTTAAAGGTTTGGACAAATCTTTATTATTTAAAATTTGATAACTATCAAATCTTTATTATTATTTGATTTATTGTTTAAATCTAATGAATAATTTGTTTGGGTTATTTATTGTCGACCAACATTTTGAAGAAATAATGTTATAATTGTCATATATTTTTGTTTGCTTTTCTTGTGACAATCTATGGAATAAAGGTAGTGGCAATAAGCCAAGTCTTGTGGCTTCAATATTTAATTAAAGATGTTGGAGTATTTTATTTACTTTCAAATTAAAATATAGATCTATAATTCATCATATAATTAACCATGTGAAATTGAGTAATAAGATCAATATAATAGATAGGCAATGCAAGATTGATAATAGAAGTGAAATGCATGCAACACATGGACTAAGAGACTAAGTATAAACCATTCAACTAGCAATCTCCTTCAAAGAATTGTTCTTCTACTCTACAGCACAAAAAAAACTTATAGTGTATGTAGCTCAATGCTAAATGCCAGTTCCCTCAAGAGAAAAAATTACTCAACTTTATGATTCACAATATTCTATGTCATTATTCATATAGGGAATTGTATTGTATTTTTTAGGTTGGTTTTAGCTAGACCATTAAGGTCTCACAATAAATCTATTGTTGACTATAATGAAGAAAAAATAATAAAAGAACCCTCTATTTTATAAAAATGTTTTTGACTTATCATTTCAGGTTAAAAGTACAAACTTGTGTCACACTTTTATAAAGGAAATGGTCAATGCTAATTCAAATTTTTAAATTAAATCAATAGAAAGTGAAACTCCTACATCTGACCACCTTAACTTGGTCAAAACCTTAGGAAATTTAATTTTTTTTAATTTTTCCCTACAATAGATGAAGCATAGGATGTGACGCATGTTTCAGATTCAAAAAATGTTATACCGTTTGAAAGTTATGAGTGTTTTTCAATCAGTCTATCAATTGGGAATTTTGTCAGAATTCAATTAGAAAATAAATAATAATTATTTATTAAAGCCGAAATAAGACAAGCCTTATATTGTTGGAAAGATGAGAACCTCCTTAAAAAAACCTTTTTGTTTTATCATTTTTTGCTATAAGCAAAGTCGACAACCACCAGTGTAAAGTCTGGAAAATCAAGGAATATTGAAAAACACATTTTTCAGTTGACTTTCTAGGCTGGTCACTTCTAAGCCAAATCCCAAAGCAAACCCGACCCAAAATTTCAAATTTGAAATTTGTACAACAAAAAACAGATATCTGATAGAATCGGATATCCAATTATATCAGATATCCGATTTTAACATGTAAATTCAATAACTAAATTTGCACATAATTAATCTATTGTTTATTAATATATGATATATTAATATACAATATATTAATTTATAAATAAATTAGTATATGATATTAGGGAGAGGGAGAGGGGGGAGAGGGAGAGGGGGGAGAGAGAGAGAGAGAGAGAGAGAGAGAGAGAGAGAGAGAGAGAGAGAGAGAGAGAGAGGAAGAGAGAGAGAGGGGAGAGAGGGGGGGGAAGGGAGGGAGAGGGCAGGAGGTGAGGGGAGAGAGAGAGAGAGAGAGGGGGGGGAAGGGAGAGATAGATAGAGAGATATAGAGAGATTAGGGGAGAGGGAGAGAGATATCAGGGGAGAGAGAGAGGGGGGGAATATATATATACAGAGAGAGGGAGAGATTAGGGGAGAGAGAGAGAGAGAGAGATAAGGGGAGAGGGGGGAGGGGGGAGAGAGAGAGGGAGGGGAAGGGACATAGAGAGAGAGAGAGAGAGAGAGGGAAGGGGAAGGGGTCCTATTGTATCCTATGACCCCTTAGGTGTCAAATTTTTTTAAGCAATATTGACACTGTTTTTTATATTGTAATAATGGTTCATCTTGCCACCTTATGACACACTATGACCCCTTATGACACCATATGGTGTTGTTAGGGGTCATATGGTGTACTAAGGGGTCATGGGATATCATATGACCCCTAAGGACAACATATGACACCATATTGGGTCATTATGGGTCCTATGGTGTCATAAGGGGTCATATTGTGTCCTATGACCCCTTAGGACACCAGACACCATATGACCCCTAACGACACCAAATTGTATTGTTATGGGTCATATTGTGTTCTAAGGGGTCATATGACACTATATGACCCCTTTAAGACACCATATGACCCCTTGGGACACAATATGATCCTTTACAACTCCATATGGGTCGTTAGGGATCATATGGTATCCTAAGGGGACATGGGATACCATATGACCCCTAAGGACAACATATGACACCATATTTGGTCGTTATGGGTCTTATGGTGTCGTAAGGGATCATATTGTGTCCTACGACCCCTTAGGACACCATATGACCCTTTACAATACTAAATTGTATTGTTATGGGTCATATTGTGTCATATGACCCCTTTAAGACACCATATGACCCCTTAAAGACACAATATAACACTTTATGACTCTATACGATGTTGTTATGGGTTATATGGCCCCTTAGGATCCCCTATGACACCATATGGTATCGTTAGGGGTCATATGGTGTCATTAGGGGTCATATGGTGTCCTAAGGGCTCATGGGATATCATATGATCCTTAAGGATAATATATGACCCCTTATGTCACCATACTGGGTTCTTATGGGTCCTATAGTGTTCTAAGGGGTCATATTGTGTCCTATGACCTCTTAAGACACCATATGACCCCTTACGACATCAAATTGTGTCGTTATGGGTCATATTGTGTCCTAAGGGGTCATATGACCCCTTTAAGACACCATATGACCCTTCAGGACACAATATGACCATTAACGACTCTATATAATGTTATTATGGATCATATGACCCCTTATGACACCATATGACACCATATGCTATTTTTAGGGGTCATAGGGTGTCCTAAGGGGACATGGGATACCTTATGACCCCTAAGGACAACATATGACCCCTTATGACACCATACTGGGTCGTTATGGGTCGTATGGTGTCTGAATGGGTCATATTGTGTCCTATGATGTCTTAGGACACCATATTACCCCTTACAACACCAATTTTTGTCGTTATGGGTCATATTATGTCCTAAGGGCTCATATTGTGTCATATGACCCCTTTAAGAGACCATATGACCCCTTAGGACACAATATGACCCTTTCCGACTGTATATGTTGTCGCTATGGGCCATATGACCCCTAATGACACCATATGGTGTAGTTAGGAGTCATATGGTGTCCTAAGACATGTTTGGATACCATATGACCCCTAAGGAAAACATATGACCCCTTATGACACCATATTGGGTTGTTATGGGTCTTATGGTGTCCTAAGGGGTCATATTGTGTTCTATGACACCTTAGGACACTATATGACCCTTATGATACTAGATTGTGTCATTATGGGTCATATTATGTCATATGAACCCTTTAAGACACCATATGACCCCTTAGGACACAATATGATCCTTTACGATTCTAAACGGTGTTGTTATGGGTCATATGGTGTTGATGAGTATTAGGAGGTCGGTAAGTGACACAGAAAGAATGTGATAATAAAGGGGAGAAATAAGTTATTTAATGGGCAACTATTACCGAGTTAGACAATGATGAGATCATGTTGTTTTGATTATTTTGATATCCTACACATGTTGTTGATTATAAGTTTAATATTGTATTATGTCACCGAGCAAGGAACCTAGTCGGTAAACCCTAAGGTTATCGATATCGGTTAAAGAAGACAGAATGTCTACCGAGCGAAGTTCAGTATTAACTGAGTAACAACCGAGTTATAATAGATAGCATTGGATGGATAAAAGCATTATTTAATGAAGGATGCTGATGAGCTGGAGATGAATAAATGATTGGTATTTCGCGCAAGAAGTTTTTGTTAAGGATCTACGGCAATGAAAAATCAAGAGGAAAATCTACAGCACAGATTGAACCGCAATAACCTAGCACAAGTTCCCAGGAAGGAATGCAAGTTCCAAGGCGAGGTAAAACATTTTCAGATCAAAGGATTCATTGAACCTAGTCCAATTTAATGATCTGATGGCTAATATTAATCATGGGAAATGTGATCAAGGAGATCAAGTGATTAGAAATTGTTTATAAATAAGGAATTGTTGATAAATAATGTATACGGGCAAATGTATGCACAGTGATGCTACAGGATTGTTTACCGAGCTCAGAAGCTTGAAGATTTGATTGAAGAACAGATTGAGAAGCCCAGCAAGCCCAACAAGGGACTAGATAAGTCTTATGACAAGATTGTTTTGAGCAAATAGAATCTGCTTTAGCATTTCAGATGTGAAGTTGCAGATATAATTTATTACTGTTATTTGTTTAGTAAGTGACAGGAAATATCTTAACTGAGTGGACCTAATAGTCTTATTTGTAAACCCTCTAGCAAGGTAACATTTTAAATGAGTGCTTGAAATCCTTTGACAAGGTCACTTCTAACAAAGTGCAAGACTCTAACAAGTCTGAGGGAAATCCCTTAACCGGGTCACATCTAGCAATGTGTTTGTAATCTTTAACAGGATTTTCTTTTAACCGAGCATTCTCTAGAAGGGTATATTTCTTAGTGGGTCTGAAATCCCACAGTGGTTTTTCCCTATTTGGGTTTCCACGTTAAATCTGGTGTTATATGTGTTGTGATATTATATGTTCATAGTTTGAATGTTTTATAGTTCTGGTTACATATTTTGAAGTATAAGCTACCGAGGTTGAATCAGTTGAATATATTGAACAAGTTAAGTTTGTATGATTCACCCCCCCCCCCTCCTCATCTTACTAACTATTGGCATCAGAACTTTATAGTCATGGGATACAATATGACCCCTAAGGACAGCATATGACCCCTTATGACACCATATTGGGTCGTTATGGGTCCTATGGTGTCATAAGGGGTCATATTGTGTCCTATGACTTTCTCCTAATGAATATTGAAAAACACGTTTTTTTCAGTTGACTTTCCAGGCTTGTCACTTCTAAGCCGAAACCCAAAGAAAACCCGAGCCAAAATTTGAAATATGAAATTTGTACAACAAAAATCAGATATCCAATTTAAACATGTAAATTCAATAACTAAATTTGCACATTATTAATCTATTGTTTATTAATATATTAATATATAATATATTAATATACAATATATTAATTTATAAATAAATTAGTATATGATATTAGGGAGAGGGAGAGGGGGGAGTGGGGGAGAGAGAGAGAGAGAGAGAGAGAGAGAGAGAGAGAGAGAGAGAGAGAGAGAGAGAGAGAGAGAGAGAGAGATATTAGGGGAGAGGAAGGGAGAGTGAGGGAGAGGGAGAGGGTGAGGAAGAGAGAGAGGGGAGAGAGAGTGGGAGGGAGGGATAGAGAGAGATTAGGGGAGAGGGAGGGAGAGGGCAGGAGGGGAGGGGAGAGGGAGAGGGCGGGAGGGGAGGGAGACAGACATAGAGATAGAGATAGAGAGATATGGGAGGGTAAAGGGAGAGATAGATAGAGAGAGATAGAGAGATTAGGAGAGAGGGAGAGAGAGATTAGGGGAGAGAGAGAGGGGGGGAATATATATATATATATACAGAGAGAGAGAGATTAGGGGAGAGGGGGGAGGGGGGGAGAGAGAGAGGGATGGGGAAGAGAGAGAGAGAGAGAGAGAGAGAGAGAGAGAGAGAGAGAGATAGAAAGGGAGGGGGAAGGGTTCATATTGTGTCCTATGACCCCTTAGGTGTTAAATTTTTGTAAGCAATATTGACACTGCTTTTTATATTGTAATAATGGTTCATCTTGCTACCTTATGACACACTATGACCCCTTATGACACCATATAGTGTTGTTAGGGGTCATATGGTGTACTAAGGGGTCATGGGATACCATATGACTGCTAAGGACAATATATGACCCCTTATGACACCATATTGGGTCATTATGGGTCCTATGGTGTCATAAGGTGTCATATTGTGTCCTATGACCCCTTAAGACACTAGACACCATATGACCCCTGACGACACCAAATTGTGTTGTTATGGGTCATATTGTGTCCTAAGGGGTCATATTGTGTCATATGACCCCTTTAAGACACCATATGACCCCTTAAGACACAATATGACCCTTTACGACTCCATATGGGTCATTAGGGATCATATGGTGTCCTAAGGGGTCATGGGATACCATATAACCCCTAAGGACAACATATGATACCATATTGGGTTGTTGTGGGTCCTATGGTGTCCTAAGGGGTCATATTGTGTTCTACGACCCCTAAGGACACCATATGACCCTTTACAACACCAAATTGTGTCGTTATGGGTCATATTGTGTCCTAAGGGGTCATATTGTGTCATATGACCCCTTTAAGACACCATATGACCCCCTTAGGACACAATATGACACTTTACGACTATACGGTGTCGTTATGGGTCATATGACCCCTTATGATCACTTATGACACCGTATGGTGTCGTTAGGGGTCATATAGTGTCCTAAGGGGTCATGGGATATCATATGACCCTTAAGGACAATATATGACCCCTTATGACACCATATTGGGTCGTTATGGGTCCTATAATGTCGTAAGGGGTTATATTGTGTCCTAAGACCTATTAGGACACTATATGACCCCTTACGACATCAAATTGTGTCGTTATCGGTCATATAATGTCCTAAGGGTTCATATGGTGTCATATGACCCCTTTAAGACACCATACGGCCCTTTAAGACACAATATGACCCTTTACGACTCTATATGATGTTTTTATGGGTCATATGACCCGTTATGATGCCTTATGACACCATATGGTGTTGTTAGGGGTCATATCATGTCCTAAGGGGTCATGGGATACCTTATGACCCCTAAGGACAACATATGACCCCTTTTGACGCCATATTGGGTCGTTATGGGTTGTATGGTGTCCGAATGGGTCATATTGTGTCCTATGACCCCTTAGGACACCATATTACCCCTTACAACACCAAATTGTATTGTTATGGGTCATATTATGTCCTATGGGCTCATATTCTATCATATGACCCCTTTAAGACACCATATGACCCCTTAGGACACAATATGACCCTTTACGACTGTATAGGGTGTCATTATGGATCATATGAACCCTTATGACACCATATGGTGTCGTTAGAAGTCATACGGTGTCCTAAGGAGTCATAGGATGTCGTATGACCCCTAAGGACAACATATGACCCCTTATGACACCATACTGGGTTGTTGTGGGTCCTATGGTGTCCTAAGGGGTCATATTGTGTCCTATGACCCCTTAGGATACCATATGACCCTTTCGATACCAAATTGTGTCATTATGAGTCATATTGTGTCACATGAACCCTTTAAGACACCATATGACCCCTTAGGACACAATATGATCCTTTACGATTCTATACAGTGTTTTTATGGGTCATTTTACCCCTTATGACATCATATAGTGTCGGTAGGGGTCATATGGTTTCCTAAGGGGTCATGGGATACCATATGACCCCTAAGGATAACATATGACCCTTTATGACACCATATTGGGTTGTTATGGGTCCTATGGTCTCCTAAGGGGTCGTATTGTGTTCTATGATCCCTTAGGACACCATATGACCCCTTACAGCATGAAATTGTGTTGTTATGGGTCATATTATGTCCTACGGGGTCATATTGTGTCATATGACCCCTTTAAGAGACCATATGACCCCTTAGGACATAATATGACCCCTTATGACACCATATTGGGTCATTATGGGTCCTAAGGGGTCATATGACCCCTCTCCCAGAATCTCTCTCTCTCTCCCTCTCCCTAGTCTCTCTCACCCTCCCTCTACCCTAATCTCTCTCTCCCTGTCCCCTAATATTTCTCTCTCCCCATCCCCCCCTCTCTCTCTCTCTCACTCTCTCCCCTAATTTCTCTCCCCCCTACCCCCTCCCCCCCTCTCTCCCCTAATCTCTCTCTCCTCCTCTAATCTCTCTCTCTCTCTCTCTAAAATATGAAAACTGAAATCGAATATCTGATTTCTGCCACTGCCATTAATGTGGCAATAGTAAAAAAAAGGCCAACAATGGGAATTATTTTTGGGACCCCCCAAATTTATGCATTAAAATCAGATATCCAATATAATAGGATATCCGATTATATTGGATATCTGATTTTTGTGGATTCCAATGGTCCACATTCTTCACATTCTACTTTTTGTTAACAATCATAGGTTTTTAGACAGGTTGAGACAAATTTGTGCTTTTGAGAGATTCTTAAAGTCAAATCTTACATTGTCAATCATTTAGGAGAATCTTTGTGGAGGTAAATGGGGAGTATTAGTCGTCGGAAGTCAAAATGCAAAAGAAAGCTTTCAAATGACCAAATTGAAGTGTATAGAGAAAGAGATAGAGAAGGTCATAGGAGGAGGAGATAAGGTATGTTAAATATTGCTAATGTTACTTCAAGTGAAGAGGAAATTCAATTTGAAAATGTTGAACAAGTTATTGAAAATGAAAAATGTAGATTTTGAAAGTGAAAATGTTGAACATGTTGAAAATGTTTAAAGTGATAATGAAAATGCTCAACATGATGTGAGAACGGAAAGTGAAAATATGGGAGTTGACAATGAAGGTGTCCATAATTTTGGTTTAAATATGAAATTTTTTGACATTGGAGGTGAAAATGTAGAAAATTTTGACATAGGTGGTGAACATGTGGAAAATTTTGACATTGGAGGTGAAAATATGGAAAACTTTGACATTGAAGGTGGAATTTCTCAACCAAGTGAACAATATGTAACACCTAATTACTTCAGAAATGAAGACCCTCTCATGGATGAAAGACAAATTCCAAATCCAAGACCTTGAAGAACCCCAAAATGGCTACTTGAAATTGATGAGAACATTATTGAGAATCTTTAAGGCAAGAGGTCAACAAGAATTGTTAGATTGTGGGCTACACAACTTTTCGACCAAAATTTTAGCAATAACATTAACCGAGCAATGCCAACTTTTTGTTCAATTTCTAAAGATGATAAAGATGAGAACATTGCTAAACAAATTGAAGATTTGTATGAACAAGAAGATGGAGCGAAATTCTATTATTGCAAAAAATCTATTCAATGTTGTCAATTCTATTGGAAAGAATAGCAAGGAAAGAGATAAGAGATCCGCTCGAAGAGTGATTACAACCTCCTTAGAACCATCAATTAAGGAAGGCTTGTCAAATGAGACCAACTTGTGTTGACTTGAACATAAATCGTAAAACTTTGGATAGAGCACTTGCATGAAGATAAAGACTTGACAATCCACTTCAACATGATACATGGGATTTTGGTGGGAGGCTTCCACGTGTTTATAGAAAGTTGTATGACAATGTGAAGGAGGAGATTCAACAATTTTTACACTTTAATTATATAGTATCACCCAATGTAAAGGACATTTTGAAATTAAGAATCGACAAACGAGACCGCACACCCCATCCCTTAGATTTCATGGAATCAAGCCAAACAATTTTGTACAAATTTTTTTGTGAAGTCATCCAACTTTGAAAATATCACAAAGGGCCTTTGAATCTTTGAAGCCATTTTATTGTGTACCTCTTAAGATTCGTAATACTTGTTGTTGCAAGTACCATGTGGAGTTTTCAATGTAAAATGAACTTTTATGCCATATTCGTTCTACGTTGCATACTAATGAGATGTTGCAGGAGTGTGGTGCAATGTTATTTTCAAGATCATCAAGAGACTTGTGAGATCCATTTTTATGCCCTAGAGATGATGGCTGCTATTTCTATAGAAATGATTGTTTGAATGAGAAGTTCTCACAATGTGGTGAGTTGTCAAAGTTTGTTTCATGTTTTCATGAGGGTAGCAAACACAAGTTTGGAAAGAATTATGTTGAGAAAAAAAGATATGAGACAATGAAATATACTTTGAAGAGTGGAGGTGAAGGTTCTAGATGAGAATTAGTCTCAAGATAAGTGAGTGTTGCTGATTCTATTTTGGATTTTAAGGAAAATATTTTTTACAAGTATGCAAGGCACACCCATAGGTCTTAGTGGTTGGATCAATAGTTCAGGATGTGTAAGAACTCTTTCCCGATTGGCACTATTGTATTGGTAGTTGATTTTGTAGAGAACTATACATTTCAACCATAGAATGAGGTACAGTCTCAATACTACAATTCAATCCAGATTGCTATTTTTGTTCACATTACATATAGACATGCTCCTGATAGTATAGAAGAGGACAAGAAGATAATCAGGGAGTATCATTTTTATATAAGTGATCATAGATCACACTCCTCCGAGTATGTGCAACATTATTTCGAGATTTTTTTTGAGTTCTTGTATGAGAAAGACATTGAAATTGATCGACATATCATATGGTCAAATAACTATATGGGTCAATTCAAGAATGCCCGTATATTTTATTGGTTGAGTAGAATGCATGTAGAGAGGCATATACTTCATATTTGGTGTTTTTTTGAGGCAGGGCATGGGAAGGGGGACCATGATGGAGCAGGTGCATGTTTGAAGAGACCTCTAGTTAAGAAGCAATTAAGAATTTCAGGTGTAAATTTCTCTGATGCAAGTTCTATTTTTTATTGGTGTAGTTAAACATTGTCACATGGAGGTACTCTTGATTTAGCAGTGACTAGATTCTTTTGGTTGGTTGAGGAGGGCACAATTGGATACAGATTGGATTGTCAAACAATTAAAGATTCTTCAAAGATGAATTCATTTCTTAGCTCAAACACAAGTACATGGACCATTTGGACACAAGTGTTGGATTGTTTTTGTCAGAGTTGTGTTCAGTGTGATTGGGATCAGTGCAAGTCAAGTGAGTGGGTTGATATGTGGGTTCCACAATATCTAACTCCTTTATCTCAAACAATATCCTTGTCAAATGATGAAATGGAAAGTTTACTTGAGTATGATCGTCTATCAGATCTTGTATAGCCAGGACATGTTTTTGCAGTTGTTGCATTGCAAGGGAATGAAGAGAGATCAGAATATTGGCCGACGTGATGTGTACAGGGAAAACATAAGCTAACACAACCAATGACAAATGATGATGGGTTCACATATCCTACATGTTCAGTTGTAGTTGTGGGAACTTGGTTGCGAGCATACATGATTAAAAAGAATCACATACCTGCATTTGAAGACTATGAGAGACACAAAACCATTCTCATGTATTCACACCTTATTACAGCTATAAATTTCAAGTTGTTGAAGCATCAAGCAAAAGCAAAGACTAAAGACCTATAGACAATGACTACTACTGATCATGAAGCAATACTGGATACTCTTAAGCAAAGAGATGACCCTTCAGGAGTAGTAGGTCTTTAATGGTGCCTTATTTTTTTTATCATGCATTTAATTTCAAACAATGATCCTAAAACTTTAATGTTCAATTTTGTTACGTGTATATTAAGGATGTGTTCAAAATGCAGGTCTATTGATGATTGTTTTTTTTGGCAACATAGTTTATGCATGCACATAGCAGGTACACTCAATATAATTCGAAGGGATGTATTTTTGCAACACGACTTATTATCATGCATTTGATTAGCTTTACAATTTTTGTTATTAGACAACACTATTTGACAATTTTTTATGATATAATTATCACAAAACCTTTATGCTCATGCAGGTCTTTTTGATGATATACAACACTATCGCATTATGATTTTTGTGTCAAAATAGTGGGTTCTCTTGATATAATTCTAAGGGACATATTTTTATGGTATATAATCCCACCTTTTCATTTATTATAATGTATTTTAGTTGTAGTGATTATCATATAGCCTTTATGTTCATGCATGCATTTTATGTGTAGACTAACAATTCTTAAAAATACAGGTTCATGCTAGATCATTCATTGTTGAATAGTTTACTATTGGTGATGGTACATATTCCTTGGGGTTATCAATATTTAGCTACTTTTTAAGTTTTATTTTCAAGAACTGCAAAAAATTATAGCCAAACACAACACCGTATGCTATGGGTGCATTAATGAGATTAAATTTTGTGTGTAAACATTATATCCCTCACTTTGTCAATGTGATTAAATTTTATAAAATTTGACACACTATGTCAAGTGAATCTATGACCATTTAGAAATGACAATATCTACCATCGTCTTCAACCATGCAAAGAAATGTAGTGAGAAGGGCTTTAATCAACATGCATCTTTCTTCAAAGTTATGGTTGTAGAATTTGCAGAGAAACTGGTAAGTTTCATAATTATACAATCTTGTACCTATTAAAAATGTTTCAAATGATCTATTTATAATTTGACAAAATAATTTTTTTCTTGTTGCACATTCACTCCACATAAAAAGGTTTCTAATTTTGGTCTTCATTTATATGTAGGCATTGATCTACGTAAGCTTTTCTCTTAGGACATGAGGATGTCTGATGTAGATGAAGTGGGATGTTATATTTGTATATGAATGTGAATTGATGTAACTTTGTTATGATGATATGCGATGTCCATGAGAAAACTGGTTTAGTTATATTAATGATATACAATGTATTTGTACATGAGTACATTAGTGTAGTTGTATTGATAATGATGAAAAATCATGTTTGCATATTCATTCATGGATGTCACATGCAAGTGTAATGGTTATTATGTGTATAAAATACATGGAAATATTGATGATCATTATGTGTCTACTATGTAATGCTTGTTTATCTATATTTTTTCATTGAATGAGATTGATGGAATTTTTGCCAACTAAAAAAATACTGCCCTAATAAAACCATAGGGAATATTGAAAAAATGAGATATGATTTTGTAGGGACCCCTCTCGTGGCCTCTTAGGTTCAAATGGATGATTTTTAGGTGCCACGGATCCTGAGTTAGGCCCCATCAAAGTTTGACAATTTTAAGCACTTAGGATGCTCAAGGGACAATGTCGGTAGAGTACGACCCCAAGCATTCGATCGAGTGGGGGCCCAAAAATAGGAGAATTCATAGGGTAATAATGCCTAACTCGACATATCGAAACCAATGGTTCATGATCACAATAAGAAGAATGAGATATTGGCCATGTGACAACATTCAGAGGTACTATAGATTGTGAGTTACGGCCCGTCAAAGTTTGACAATTTTAGCACTTAGGGTGCTCAAGGGACGACGTCAATAGGGTATGACCCTGATCATTCAACCGATTGGGGTGGGGGGGGGAATAGGAGTATGCATAGGGTAATAATTCCTAACTGGACATGTCAGAACCGACGGTTCATGATCACAATGAGCAGAACGAGAAATTTGCCACGCGACAACATTTGATTGAAAGAGACTGACAATTTTTTTGCCAACTGAAAAATGCTTCCCTAATAAAACCATAGGGAATCTTGAAAAACTGAGATAGGATTTTGTAGGGACCCCTCTCATGGCCCCGTAGGTTTAAATGGATTGTTCATAGGTGCCACAAATTTTGAGTTAGGGCCCATCAAAGTTTGATAATTTTTAGCACTTAGGGTACTCAAGGGACAACGTCGGTAGGGTATGACCTCGAACATTCGACCGAGTGGGAGGGGGAAATAAGAGAATGCATAGGGTAATAATGCCTAACTAGACATGTCAAAACTGATGGTTCATGGTCACAACAAGCAGAATGAGAAATTGGCCACGCGATGACATTTGATTGAAAGAGATTGATGATTTTTTTGCCAACTGCAAAAATGCCGCGCTAATAAAACCATAGGGAATCTTGAAAACCCAAGATAGGATTTTGTAGGGACCCTGCTTGTTGCCCCGTAGGTTCAAATAGATCATTTGCAGGTGCCATGGATTCCATGTTAGGGCCTATCAACGTTTGACATTTTTTAGCACTTAGCGTGCTCAAGGGATGACGCTGGTAGGGTATTCAACCCCGAGCATTCGACTGAGTGGGGGGCGGTGGGGGGGGGGGGGAATAGGAGAATGCATAGGGTAATAATTCCTAACTAGACATGTCAAAATTGATAGTTCATGATCGCGACAAGAAGAACGAGAAATTGGCCACGCAACAACATTTGATTGAATGAGACTTAAGATTTTTTTGCCAACTAAAAAAATGTCGCCCTAATAAAACCATAGGAATATTGAAAAACCAAGATAGGCTTTTGTAGGGACCCCTCCCATGGCCCCTTTGGTTCAAACAGATCATTCGTAGGTGCCACAAATTCTACGTTAGGGCCTATCAAAGTTTGACTATTTTTAGCACTTAGAGTGCTAGAGGGATGACGTCAATAGGGTATAACACCAAGTGTTCAACCGAGTGGGGTGGGTGGGGGAATAGGAGCATGCATATGTTGGAACTGACGGTTCGTGATCACAACGAGAAGAAAGAGATCACAATGAGTAGAACAATCTTGAGCAGTTTTGCCAATATGAGTAACCTATGACTAGACATAACAAATATTGGTCTAGATGACTTTATTACATAAAAATTGATTATATTTCACCTTATATACATTGAGAATCCATCAAAACACTTATCTTCCAAATTTGACCTCGTGGAGGCCTGATGAGTGAGGAGGTCATTAAATTTGGTGAAGTTGCCAAAGGCAACCACTTTAAAACTTACGATTTAGATGAAATGAATTATATATAATCTAAAGATTATACAAACAACACTTATGATGAAATGAAAGGAATTGTATTGTTCATTAAATAACCATTATTAACCATTGTTAATTATTGGATTGAAGATTAAAGTTTAAAATGATAACACCATGCACACATGAGCAAGAATTTATATGATCAAATATCTTCTATATATATGAAAAGGTCAAATGATTACACGTGTATGTCCATACACAAATATGGCATACATGCCAACTAAAACAAAATGTATGTTTATATACGTGAATGTATGTCCATATACAAAATATACATGCCAACTAGACATGTAAGCATCCCAAAACTATCTATAACATCATAAGCTACTGATGGATCATCAAATTTGATCCTCTTCGCTGCACTGCTTGACTCTGAAGGATCCTCCACAAGAAAAAACAAACCATGATTAAGATTAGTTATATTATATAACTCACATTCAAAAAATTAACATAAAAATGAACTATAATTGAACTCCTATATCTGTCATCAACTGTTAAATAGACCATGTAAATTAAAATTACTACTTAATATTATCTAGATTATAAATATTCATTTAAAATATAGAATGAACTATGAAAATACAAATATCCCTCACCATGACACGACTGAGTTGATAGGGAAATGACTCTTTCTAGTTTTCCCTAATCACAATCGTAGAAACCTCCTTGGTGACTGATTTTCCTATCTCATTGTGTGGGTTTTCTTCTACTGTTTTGATATCCTTTGGGTGTGGCTCATTTTCTGCGTCTGGTTGGTGATAGTGATCTCCTATTATCTGGTGACAACGAGCATAATGGGAGAGGATAAGAACAAATAAGATCCCTCTACCTGAGAGAAGTGGAAAAAGAAGAAAGATTTCTGGTAGGAAGTGGTCAATGGTGGTCTCAGCCTCTACCTGGACCGACTTCATGGCCCCTCTCCTCTTATTATGGAGGCCTTTGTTAATGGATGGAAAAAAGGGAGTCTCGGAGCCTATGGTGCCGATTATCAGATTGATGAAACTTTGGTGGTGATGGTCACTGGTCTGGCTATGACTGGTAGAAGGTTTTACAGGGATAGAAAAATAGGGAGGAGGACTTGTTGAGCTTCTTCGACAAATACAAGGAGCGATCCAGAGTCACCAAGATGGCTGATGGTGGCTATAATAGAAAAGACCTCATGGCCCCGTGGGCTGATATGGCTGAGTTTCTAATGAGATATATCACCCTTGATGGTAGGTATGCAAGTATCTTCTCCTACCATTTCACTATTTTAAATCATTTCCACCATGGAAAAATTATCTCTGTTCCCTAGTATCTTGCCTCCTCCCTTGAGGATAGCCTAGAAAAGCACTTGGAAAACCCTAGAAACCCTATTCTTCATGAGGGAATTATTGTCCTTATCATGGAACATGCCAAATCCCTTAAAATTGCATCCCCACTTGCCGAAATTGGTCTGCAGACGAAGGCCCATGATGTCTCTGATTCAGAGATGGACCTGGATGATAGTGGGGTTCATGCTGATGACCATGAATACGAACTGATGGAGGAAAAAGACAAGATGGTCACTCCTGAGATGCTCGGCAACAAGAACCTCCCCAGATGGGCAGCGAGTAAATACAAACTCACTAGCAAGTTGATCTCCAAGGTCGAACCCCTCACCAAAAGGAAAAAGCTGGTGGCAAAGGATCACAACCCAAAGATTACAGACCAAGGGATTAAAGTGGACATCCCTATCAATATTTAGAAAGACAATCATGGGAAAGATGGTATTCTAATGAATCTTGTCACGGAAGCCACTAGAAGCCAGGAGCGTTGCTGGAAGTGGGTCGAGTGTGAAATCGACACCCTCAAGAAAGGGGTTAAAGAAATAATTGATATTTTCATCACCTCCCCTGAACCCAACAAGCCGAAAAAACTCATGATGATGACTCAAAAATCTCTCAGAATGTGGAGGTTATGAAATGTAACTATGAACAAAGGATTGATAAAGTGGAACAATCCATGGTTGAGATTAAGAAAAATATCAAGAATCTGGTCGACATTAGTAAAGAAGCCATGAACAACAACATTGAGGGGCTGGAAAAGATTAACGAGATGGTTGCTAATTATAGATCCTTCCACAGCAACTCGGTGAAAGATCTTGGTGGAGATGATGTGGCTGCTTGAGACACCAAAACCATAGGACCTAGTTCTAGAACTAGGAGCAGAACCAACAACAAGGGTACCTCCAGATTCAACATGGATGAGCTTGAGGAAATCAATAGGATTTCATCCAAAAGAACAAGGATCTGGTACTCTCTCTTAACCGAGTTATTTTTGCTTCATCTTGTTTGTCTATGTTTCTTTTATTTTTGTCTTTGTTTGGGGTTGCTCCCCAATTTTGGTGTTTATTCTTGCCGGTTTGGCTTTTGGCTAGCTATTGTAAAACTTTAGGTTTCAGGTCCTTGTAAAACCCGTTTATCCTTATTAAAAACTGTGAAAATACAAATCTTACCACTATATCATCAATTTATGATGAAGGTTCCTCCTTGTCTCTAGCATGCAAGGACTCTCCAAGGTATCCTCCAGTCTTTGTCATAACATTTGGTGCATTGTGCATCTCATGCACCTCATAATCTGCAGTGTGCACGAGAGGATCAATAGGTTGTCCAACTGGACCCAAGCATAGGTTTCGACACATGACACAACTATGGGGCATGTAAATGTGTGGAGTAGAGGAGGACATGTCAGCACCATCGAATGCACTGCTACCATCAAAAGAAGGTTGAGCTACTGCCCCAGCTTGAGAAACCAAAAGGCTACTCAAAGAGTGAATAGTCGATATGGTCTGTGACACCACCTCATAGATGATATTTGGATGTTGCACTAGAGTTGGGGGATCAACAGGAGGATGGGAGACATATGGGCCCTAGACTACTCTAACTGCCCCAGGTCTATTTTGTGGCATACCTAAACCCACACTCTGGAAAGGTTGAATGTCAAAGTAGTTCACATGTTTTCCTAAAACAAACTCAGCATACAATTTTTTGATGAAGTAGAAGGAGACATCAAGATTGTTGTTGGGTGGTTTACCAAAAACCATCCACCAATGATCCCAAAATTTTTTTACAATATCATCATTTGTGCACCATTTAATAGAAATTTTAATTTTTTTGGCATCTACGGGTTGACCAATGCAGGGATTCACAAACAATGTGGTGATAGTGGCTTTGGATATCTTGAGATCCTTGATCTCCTTATAGGACAAGCCATCTGCATATTGTTCCCTCATAAAATCTTGCCACAAAAGAGTGACATTGTGCTCCTCAGTGATAGTTTCTATACTCTTTATGATAGACGTGAGGGAATCAACTATTGGGTTCAGACAAGGGATCCTATGATAGACATTTGCAATCCCCCTCAATTGGTTCATATTTTGTGCAGTTAAATCTTGAATTGAGAGGGGGTTTGGCAAAGGAGGGTTTTGTGCAGGAGGGTATGTTTGTTACGGTTGTGGTTGATCAATGTTTTCATTGTTATCCCCAATTTTTAACCTAATTGAATGTAAACATTTGAATTTAGTTAACCAATTTGAACAATTTTGTATTTGATTTAAAAAACCTAGTTTTCATGAAAAACAATATTTTGAATAAAAAATAAATAAACATTAAAAAAAAAGGCAAAAATTTGAATGAAAATGATGAAAAATAATAAAAATCCTACCTTTTATTGGAATTTTTTGCACATTTGGGTCACCAAATCAGATATCGAGTCCAACCGGATATCGGATTTGATAGAATTCGTGCAACCCATGGAAGAAAAATTAGATATCCAATTTTTCTAGGTGTTTACCATGCCAAGGTGTACTGACACCCAGACCAAGCAAAAAGTCAACACAGATTTTTGCATTTTTAGGCGAGCGGAAAAGGCTATTTTTTCACATCGTCACTTTTTGCCCCCCTATGATCCTGCACTAACCCACCTTTTAAAATTTTGTTTGTAATTACCTTTCAACTTCTTAGGTAAGGTCATACCCTCAACCACAAGACTCATAGTAACCGCTATGGTCTTCATAGACATAGTGAATTTCACCCCACCAACCTGAACTTCACCATTCACCCAAGATTTGGCAAATTATTTTGATAAAGTAGGGTTGAATCCCTTCATACCTTCCACATAGGTTGTCAATTTTCCTTCTACCACCTTATTCCAGAGAACGCCATTTTGTTTTTTTTACAACTATCAGGTTCCATTTGGATGAGGTCCCCACCCATAGTATGCAAAATAAAATCAAGAATGGGACTCAAAGAGGGGTAGAAAAACCAGTCTTTAGGAAAGAGAGAACAAAGGGTGGTATTACTAAAAGCCTAGCTATCACTAGATTTAATGCTTGTCCTTTCTAATAAATGATGATAATATAAGGTGGCCAAGAAAGAGACTGAAAAGGCAATAATTAAATCTTTAAATCTCACTAGGATAATTTTCTTCAGCAATCGTAGCACAAACAACATCAGGTTTAATTCATGCAGCACCATCCAGGTTTTAAGACCCTTGAAAAAAGGGCCTAAGTTTTCTAATCTATACTTAGTTTTATTTTATTTTCTAAAGGCATGTTGGTATCTAACATGGCCAAATGTAGCAATCATGTCTTGGCACTTTGTGATAATATCCTTCACCTACCATCTCAGCTTCACTTTCTCTTGGAACATCATAATAATTCAAATCATCTTCAATAATGATTTGTTGCTAACCTTTGTCTTTCATAATGATGATGCCAAAGAAAACCACCATTACTTCCACCACATTAGACATTTGAGAGCCCAAATTTGTCACATGATCTTACTCTTCAGATGTTTGATGACCCCACCCCACTTGCCCAACCTGGGTTACCTTTAAACAACCCATCAAAATTAAGTTTCAACTAACTGGTGTTCAGGAGGACCTGAATATATCATTAGTTGTTCAAATTAATTACTTATTATTTTTATAATAAGGATATTTTATGGATGTAATAATGGCATAGGTTCTCTTATTTCATTTTATCCCTCTCTCAAAAACCCTCGTACCCATGTGGAATCTGTGATGCAAGATATTGATATGGTTGACACTTCCTTTAATGCCACTTTACCTTCTAGCTCTACCAATACAGTTCTCAATTCTAGAAATGAAGCTTTCAAAAACAATGTGTGTCACTCTCCCAAAATTTTGCTTATTGGTGAAGATATTTGGTGTAGTCTAAGAAGATATCATTAATAAGTATTCCCTCAATAATCTCTCTCTTGGAAATGAAGCATTGAGGAAGGATGTTGATTCTTCTCCCAAAAATCTCCTCTTTGATAAGAATACTTTGATACAAGAAGATGATGTCATTAGAAAGTATCTTAATTATATATTCATAAGAGATAAAGCATTGAGGAATGACGATGAGTCTTCTCTTAAAATTTACCTCCAACATAAGGATGCTTTAGTACAAGAGGAACATGCTTTAGACATTGACAATATAAATCTTAACATATTAATGAACAAAGATGCCTATTCCTCTCCTACAAATTATTCTAATCACCAAGATATTTTAATGCAAGAAAATGCTATCCATTTTCTTAATGACATGTCACCTGAAATTACATTAAGTAGAGATGAAGATGAAAACACTTCCATCCAAATAACCTAATTAGAGAAGACTCTATTACCTCCAAAATGGACATACATAATGCTAATAAAGATATGTATCTACCCACAAGGATCAATCCTTATTCGGACCTATTCATCCTTTTAGTAATTTAAAATATTCTTACACAACCAATTTTATTGAGGTTTATAATTAAATTCCTTCCCCATTAAAGATGCAAACATTTTACAATGTCGATTTTAACACTCTTTCTAAACAAGAATATAATGGACATAGTCTTGGATGTATTGAATAGGTAATTAATGTCCCTATAGGTCCCACACCTCATTACCATAGAAAATACATTCTATCTAACCATTTATCTAGTGATAAGGTGTAGAAATGAGATCCTAGGCCTACGAAGGCAAACTAAGATCTCAAATGTCCATGACATAGAATTGAAACATAGATTAGACTCAGTTGTAGTACTAATAGGAGAGTTGAACATATAGAATTTTTCTCCTTCATTTCAATCGAAATGAGATTAATATGTAACCTAGGGTTTAATAATGATAAAATGAAGGTTTTCCACTATAGAAATCTAAGATAGTAAGTTAGAGTTAGAAATATATGCTCATTATAGGATGTAGTATATTTTCAATTTATTAGTGAAATGAACCTTTAATTTATCACTGTTTATTGACATGTCCATCCTTCACTTTTTTTCTACCTTCCTAGTTTGACCCTCATTCTTGCTTCTTCTTAAAATATTTCACTTTTATTACACAGCATAATTTTTCACCATTTAAAACCAACTTTCTTACTTTAAATTTATCCCTAGAGGCATTTAAAAATCCAATAACTCTTAAACCTAAATAATTTTCTTCATACATTTAATTGAAAAGCTATATAGTTTTTCTCTTTGTTTAAAATGGTCCACCAAACATATCTGTAGATGAAGTTGTTAAAACTACTTGAGTGGCATGAGGGATGACACTTGGTCTAGGGAAGTCACTTCATTTTAGGAGATGTGTTTTTTTATTTAATTTTTTAGTATTTAGTATATTTTATTTAGTAATATAGGACTCTCCCATCCCTCTTTGAATTGGTGTCTAGAAGAAGAAATTAAAATATGTTTTCATAACTAGTATGATGAAACACATAATAGATGAATAAAAAAATATCATTTTTCACTAAACCACCACCATATTCTTATAAAAAAATAACATATATAAAAACTCACATTCTTTTTTATAATTCTAATCATTATTATAGCTAATTATAAATCTTACTATCATAAACCCTTACTCTTATTATATTTTTCTTTAATATTCTAATTAAATAAATTTTCTATTTGACATATCTATAGTATCAATCCCAAGTTTAAGAATATAGAAGGGGTCAATACATCACCTAACACACCTAAATCTACAAGGTAATTTAAAAAGCTATTCCAATAAAAATTCTAAATGTAGAAAAAAATAGAGGTGTTTATGTTGTCTTCATAAAAAACATCATCAACATTAAAAATTTGACTAGTTTTCCCTTTTGTGTCTATAATTAAAAAAATTCTACAATCATTCCTTTTTAGAAAAAAATTGAGCAAAATTAGATAATGATACATATACTTTAGCCCTTTTGAAATCATTAATAATGTTATAGATAGATTTGTTGGATTGTGAAATTATTTTAGCTTGAGATTTCCAGGGCATGTTTTATTTTAGTATTAGGATAAACCTAAATATATTTAATTAAAATGAGTGTTACTATATTTAGCATCCAAGAAAGTGAATGCAAAATTTTGTAGCATAGAAGTAATAAAATGATGTTTTTTTTTGGTTGGTTACATAGATTCTTAGCCTACTCCAATCATTAGGTAAGGCCACAAATTGGGGGGCCTCATCCCCAAATCCAATAGTCTAGACCCACAAGCATGAAAGCCCAACAAGGACCCCGAGCCCATGGAAGTGAAAGACTCGTGTGGGTCCAACATAGAATTTGCAAGTGGCATACACCAAGGAGGAACTAGATCCACTAGTAGCACATGCCCAACATGAATCTAGCACAAGTTCCACATGCACACCAACCCACCAAGGGTCTAGCACAGTTAGTCCATTAAGCTCCTCTTGAGCGCCTTCTACACAACATCTCCACACACATCCTCCACCTCCTACATGTTCATCGATCTCCACCTCCATAACCACCATCTTGAAGCTAATTTATTCAATGTATATGAAAAATGTCTTTCTATATATTATATTCTGATCAAGAATTTGGGCTCATATTGAAATATCTTATCAGAATTTGGGCTCAAATTGAAACATCTTTGCAAACATACATGTACTCCTCAATAATTTAATTTTAGAATAAAATTAGGAAGACTATCGATTTTTCCTTAAATATAAACACATTTAATGAACGATTCATTCTGAGCCACCAAAGCGATGATACTACTATAGATTGAATTTGACTTATCTTAGGTGAATTAAAATTAACATATTTTGATTAACAAACGGATCATTGGCAACGAGATTAATGTACTGATATTAAAGATCAATATGGATGTCATCAAAGGGATATCTAGGGTCAAATAGGATAACAATAGCTTTAAGAGAGCCACAGACTACAAGAGACGGCTCCAGATTTGTCCCTTTTTGTTATTTGAGCTTCTTATAACAAAAATCGCAATCAGGTTTGGTCAGGATAAACAAAGAAAAATGACAACAAACTTGCCAGTTTCCACGTGCTCCATAATGAAGTCCAAGCTCCGGGAATGAATATTTAAATGTATGGTAGCAACTCTTTTTTGAAAAACCTATGGTAGAATGATTTGCATGGATGGCCTGCCATTTTATTTGTTTGAATTATGTTGATTGCAATTATAGGAGACCTGAATACCAGGATATCAACTTCTTACGCTATCTATATTCGTCAACGGACAAAGAGAATTAATGTTTAGTCAAAATTATACAAAACAATTATAGATGTTTGACTCGGGTAACAAATACTTTAAATGATATTATAACATCTTCCTAGGTGTGAAACCCTAACTGATGGTGGGTCAATAATATTTTTATAATATGAAAGGGTTCTTTTATTTTTATTTTCCATCATTATAATTCAAAGAAAACAAAGCTTGTTCTATTGTTCTAGAGAAAACAAACAAAGATATATGACAATTTTAACAATGTTTCTTTAAATTAATTATTTACTAAATTTAAACAATAAATATAACAATAACAAAGATTTGATCATTATTTAACATTTAATAATAAATCTATTTGTCCAAACTTTTAAAAATATCTTTTAAAAGCACCTTGCACTACATTTTCTAAGAGAGAGAAATTATATGATAAAGTCATACATTTATTTACATTTTAATTAGAAACGAATAAGACTCCCCATCATCTTTAATTAAATATTTGCGCTTTCATATTATTCCATAGATTGCTGCAAGGACAGCAAGCAAAGGTACATGGGAATTCGTGTTTATTTACAATGTTTGACTGAGAATAAATTAGTGGCACATTGCTGCAATGGCATAAGCAAATTATTCGCGATGTTTAGACAACAAATTGAATAGCAATAAAAAAAACTGTAAACAGATATATCTTACAAGCCTGAAGTATAAGCGACTCCTGTAGCTGGAATCCATGGGGTCCCAGAGATTAACTGAGCAACTGTGAACTTGGCGGCTTCAGTGGCACTGGTCATCACATGAAACCCAGGCCAATTCACACGTTTTGACGTTCCTGCGCCACCTCCGGTGTTGCTGTATTCCCCGTAGTATAACGTGCTCAGAGCGAAATTGCCGTTCCATTCCAACCAACCAGCAGGGTCTATGTGATCGCCCAGAGTGGATTGCATAAACACAGTGCGAGAGTATTCCCTCCACGGCCTCCCCAGGTATGTCTTGATGGACCCTTTCACAGCTTCGAGATCAGAAGACGCTGACACTATGCAATTCTGGTATTCTGGACGGAAATTCCGGTGTTTTCATTAGGATCTGTTCGTGCCTGGGCAGTAATTGTGTTGATCTGGTTGCTCATGGGACGTCGGGCGATGATATTGCTGTTCTGGATGACGACCGCAGCGTTGCCGAAGATGAAATCCACGGTGCCGTAGATATCAACTTCGCGGTAGAATTGGCTGAGGGAGTAGACATACAAAGTGTCTTGGTAGCCTTTGATGCTGCACTTGTACACGGCCGACTGGTCTGACCCCACTCGAAGTGCCACCGCCTGGTGCTTCTCCGCCCCTGCTGTGTTCTCGAGCGTCATATCTCTTGCCACGAATCCGTTGCCAGAAACAGCTGCAAAAGCACGCACAAACATACAAATACAAAATCAATCACAAAATTCATTTGGCCAAATTCTAAACTACTATCTCCTGGTTTTGAAGTCTTACCGACAGTTGCAGTTTTGAAGGTAGTGACGCTGTCTTGGACGCTCTTGCTTCCAGTCACCATGGTTTTATCCTTGCCGTCTCCCACCAACATCAAATTGGTTACTTTGTTGGATATGTCGATGTTCTCCTTGTAAGTTCCCGCCTTAATGTAGATGATGTATCTCTTGCTGCTCTGCTCAGGCACAGCGTTGATTGCTTCGGCGATTGTTCGGTAATTGCCCGAACCGTCTTGGGCTACCACTGAATTCGCTTGGCTGGCTGGGCTTGACGCCTGCAATAGCTTGCGGTCTCCCGCTGACAACCATTCGGGAAATCCATCTTTACTCTCACGACCACGGTGGGAATCGAAATCTCCGTTGTTTACAGATAGCAGGCGGCGGTTATTAATGGTCGTGGGAGGCAAAGTGGAGAGCTTGAACATGAAGAGCGAGTTGCTCACTAGTTCTGACAAATTCACGGCTCTGGACGACAGGAGAGCCCTGATGGGATTGGTGGCACTCAAATCGAGATCACGAAATCCGCTCAAGCAGGTTTCTTGGTTTGTCAGAGCTGCACTCAGCCAAATGGGGGAGTCTGTGTGTAAGGAACCGTTGTTCGGGCAGACGTTGAGACGATCGATGGTATCTTCGAAGAGCTCCAAACAATCTTGCCAGGCCGCGCGCTCTCTTTCATTCATCACATTGTTTTGGAGAGTGAGGGCGAACTCGTGGGCTTTCTGAGCCCTTTGCAAGCTCACTTGGAAAGCGAAGTTAGTGAGATTGTTAAGCTTGGCGGTCTGATAAGCAGGATAGGAAGCCATGGACGAGATACATCGCAATGAAGTGGGCAGAGGCATTAATGAGACAAAACTATATATAACGCAAATGTACTGCTGTACACAAACCAAACATATATTTTTCATTGCTTGCAGAAATGGGTTACATCGCCTCTATTTATAGAGGTCTGCAGAATGATCCAGAATTTACTGCCATAGAATCTTTCTAGATTTTTCAATCTTCTTCGTTGGTCATCCTTTATGGACTCTTCTAGCTTAGACTTGTATGTTCATCTATGTTTCTAGACTGGGCATTAATTGTAGGTTGGTGGTGGTAACTATTAGAAATTACCAGACTATTCTAACACTCCCCCCTAATTTCTACTAATTACTTTGCTATTTACAATATTCAATTTTTCTCTTAAATATTCAAATTGTTCTTGTGCTAATGTCGTTGTGAATATGTCTGCCAATTGTTCTTCAGATCTACAATACTTCAAGTTGATTTCTCCATTATTAACCAATTCTCGGATGAAGTGGTACCTCGTGTCAATGTGCTTGCTTCTTTTGTGAAAGATATGATTTTTTGATAGTGCAATTGCTGACTTATTATCACAGTAGATTGTTGTTGATTCTTTTTTATCATTCTTTAAGTCCATCAAGATCCTTCGCATCCATACTGCTTGGCATGCCGCTGATGTTCCTACTACATATTATGCTTCTGCGGATGAAATAGTCACTATAGGTTGTTTCTTTGATGCCCATGCAACAACTCCTCTTCCAAGATGAAATGCATAACCTAAAGTACTCTTTCGATCATCAACGTTCCCTGCAAAATTGCTATCTGTATATCCTGTCAATTCAAATTATTTGTTGTGGAGTACAATATCCCATAGTCTATTGTTCCTACGATATACCTCAATATTTTATTTCCAACTTGCCAATGCAAATTCTTAGGTGTATCCATAAATCTAGATATCAAACTGACTCCATACATAATATATGGCCTAGTTGCAGTGAAATACATAAAGCTTCTAACAAGTCTTCTAAATATGGTTGAATCAATTTTGTACTCTTTATCTTCTTTGCTAAGCTTTGTTCTTGTTGCTATAGGAGTATATGCTGGTTTGCAATTTATCATTCTAAACTTCTTCATTATATCCTTTGCATATTTTGTTTGACAAATGAAAATCCCTTTATTATTTTGTATATTTTCAATTCCAAGAAAATATCTCATTAATCCCAAATTTGTCATCTCAAATTCCTTTTTCATTTCTATTTAAAACTCATCAGTAGATAAACTTCCAGTAAAGATCAAATCATCAACATATAAACAAACAATTAGAATCTGACCTTGTTTGTTGTCCTTCATGTATAGTGTAGGCTCACTGCTGCTTCTATTGAATCCATTATTCATCATGTATGTATCAATCTGACTGTACCATGATCAAGGTGCTTGCTTTAGTCCATAGAGTGCTTTTTTCAACCTGTATACCTTATCTTCTTGCCCATTTTTCTCATATCTTGGTGGTTGTTATACATAAACTTCTTATTCTATAAAACCATTTAAGAAAGCTGATTTGACATCCACTTGGTAAACAGTCCACTTGTTTTGAGATGCTATAGCTAATACCATTCTAACTGTATCAAGTCTTGCAACAGGTGCAAATGTTTCATTATAATCTACTCCATATTGTTGTGTAAATCTCTTGGATACTAACCTTGCCTTGTGTTTTTCTATATCTCCATTTGCATTAAATTTGGTCTTGTAAACCCATTTTACTCCTATGCATTCTTTTCCCTTTGGCAAATCTACTAATTCCCATGTGTCATTCTTTTCTATTGATTCTATTTTTTCATTCATTGCTTTAACCCAACATTCTTCTTTATTTGCATCTTCAAAATATGTAAGATCATGAGCAAATAAAGAAAAGTTTGATTGGAAATCTATTCCATCTCCTTGATCATAAATTTCTTGTAGACTTATAGTTTTCTTACTTCTATTCCTTGATCTTAATGATGCAAGTGTAGGATTAGAGTCATTACTTACTTGTGAGTTAGGAGAGGAATGACTTGAAAATTCATCTTGCTCAAGATCCCTTGTCAAGTTTTCTTCTTGTGGATTGCTTGAGGAAGTTCTTTCTTGTTCATGCAATTGATCTCCTTGGCTTCCTTGTTCTTTTCCTTCCTCTTCATCATAAGGTATTTCTACAATACTTATGATTGCTTTGTCTATACTTCCATTCTAGGCTTCTTCTTCTTTAAAAACAACATCTCTACTAATGATTACCTTCCTAGTGATGCGATTAAACAACTTATATGCTTTGGATTGTTCACAATAACCAATAAAGATGCATTTCTCACCTCTATCATCCAGCTTACTTCTTATTTCCTTAGGCACATGTGCAAATACAACACATCCAAAAATTCTAAAATAAGATACACAATGGGACTTACTACTCCATGCTTGTTGTGGAACCTTGTTTTTCACACTTTTTGTTGGACTCCTATTTAAGATATATACTGCAAAAGCTACTGCTTCAGCCCAATATTCATTTGGTAGGTTCTTTACCTTCAACATACTCCTTGCCATTTCCATTATTGTTCTATTCTTTCTTTCTGCAACACCATTTTGTTGAGGTGTGTAACTCGTAGTAAATTGTTTCTTTATTCCATGATACTTGAAATAATCTAAGAACTCATTTGATTTGTATTCTACACCTCTATCTGATCTCAATACCTTAATGGGTAGCCCACTTTGCTTCTCAACCAATGCTCTAAACTCTTTGAATTTTCCAAATGCTTCTGATTTGTACTGAAGGAAATAAACCCATATTTTTCACTAAAATCATCAATAAAAGATAGAAAATAAATGCTCCCCCCCAATGATGGTGTTTACATTGGACCATATATATCTATATGCACAATCTCTAGAGGTTTCCATGCTCTATATGAAATCCCTTTTGGAAATTTATTTCTATGTTGTTTAGCCAAAATACAACTATTACATGAATTTAGTGGCTCTTTAATTGGGGGTAATCCTTTTACCATTTTATTTTGTTGTAATAAAGATAATCCTTTGAAGTGAAGATGGCCATAGCTCAAGTGCCATACCCGTGCTTGATCCAAACAAGCTGCCTTGAAATTCACTTCAACTTCTCCAACCTTTTTACTCTTCATTTGAAGTGGGTACATCCTATTCCTTGTCATTTCAATCCTTGCAATTATCATGTTACTAGAAGATTTATCAAATATAGTGCATACATCATTCTCAAAGATAACCTTATAACCTTTTTGAACAAGTTGACCCACACTTATGAGATTGTGTTTCAAATCTGGTACATAATAAACATCAGGAATAGTCCTCTTACCAAAATTTGTCATCACATTGATTGTACCTTTTCCCATTACTTCCACTGTGTCATTGCTACCTAATTTCACTTCCAATTTAATTGAGCTATCCAAGTAATCAAATAAATCTCTATTTCTTGTCATGTGATTGCTACACCCACTATCTAGAAACCAAGAATCACTTGGACTTTCTTGTGCTATATGACATGTAATGAACAATGTTTCTGAACTATTTTAAGAAAAAATTGCATTTTGCTTTCCTATATCAACTTGTTTCTTTCAACATTCATTAACAAAGTGTCCATACTTTTTGCAGTAGTAACATTGAATATTGGACTTATCATACCTTTGTGATGATTGATTATTACTATGTCCTCTTGTGTTGAAACTTTGATTTCTCCTTCCTCCTGGTTTAAGACTTCTTCTCTTCTCTCTTTGAAGATTGCCTCTTCCTCTTCCTCTAAATCTTGAATTTTCTCTTCCTCTGCCTCTACCAAATATCATTTGTGATTTGAAGGCATTCTCTAATGAAGAGTTACTATTCCTGTTCAACCTGTATTCATGATTATATAATGATCCAAACAACTCATCTATAGACAATTTTGACAAGTCTTTAGATTCTTCAATTGCAACCACAATAGTATCAAACTTGCTAGGCAAACTTCTAAGAATCATTTCTACAACTTTTTGATCTGTTAGCTCATCGCCATTTAATCTAATTTGATTAACCACATTCATAACTTGAACTGAAAATTGTTCTACTGAATCAGATTCTTTCATTTGAAGATTTTCAAAATCCCTTCTAAGTGCTTGCAACTTTTCTACTTTAACCTTACTTGTTCTTTGATATGTTGTCTCTAATATTTCCCATGCTTTCTTGGCTAAAGTAACTCCACTAATTCTAGCAAGAACAATATCATCCATACCTTGTTGAATAATTTGTAAGGCCCTTATGTCCTCCTTCCTATTCTCCTCAAGCTTATTCTTTTCATTTGGGGTTAATGATGCCTCATTTTGTGGTTCTGCTTCTCTAATATATCCAACAATTCTTGATAACGAAATAATGTCTTCATTCTTATTGCACAAGTATCATAATTTTTACTAGTAAAAAGTGGAATAGGGGGCTGCAAATAGTTAATACCTGACGTCATACCTTCTAACAACTCTAGCTACAATCTTTTTCCCAAACCACCGTGTGGTCTGCTCCTTCTGCAAAATCTTCTGGGTCGGTTTCAACTCTCAATCCTGGTTCTTAACTTTGTTATTAAAGTTGATTGATCTTCTTGCAAAACCGGTCTCCTCTTAGCTGTACGATCTTCTTCAATGACTGGGCAATCTCCTCAAACCGATGTTTCCCAAGGCTGCAGCCTTTCTGTCAATTATTATTGCTTTTACAGACCTTCTGTTTGGGCAACGGTCTTCAGGCAAACTGCGATCTCTTTCTTGATTCACCTATCTTTAATAACTTTGCCGTAATTCTGAAATGGGCAACAAACCATGCTCTGATACCACTATGAAGTGGGCAGAGGCATTAATGAGACAAAACTATATATTACGCAAGTGTACTACTGTACACAAACCAAACATATATTTTTCATTGCTTGCAGAAATGGGTTACATCGCCTCTATTTATAGAGGTCTGCAGAATGATCCAGAATTTACTGCCATAAGATCTTTCTAGATTTTTCATTCTTCTTCGTTGGTCATCCTTTCTGGACTCTTCTAACTTAGACTTGTATGTTCATCTATGTTTTTAGACTGGGCATTAATTGTAGGTTGGTGGTGGTAACTAGTAGAAATTACCAGACTATTCTAACACGCTCAGGATAACGGGCTTGGCTACACGCCGAGTTCACCACTTTGGAGACCGTTCTCCAAGCATGACGATGATGATGAGCGTTGTCGTTTGAGCCCACAGAAGCACAGACTGCCACAAACACGAGTGCGGCCACAACGAGAATTGACTTCAGAGCAACTACCACACCTCTGCTTTTCGAAGTTTCTGCTTTCTCTTCATCAACTCTGGCATAACCACTCTTCATTTTTGTTAAGCCAATGCTTCTGTTGTTTCACAGGCAAGTACAGAATTCGAATTGTAAGAAAACAAGCTTAAAGCTTCCCGTGAGAAATGTAATGGATGGTTTGAATGTCCAATGTGCCAAGCGTCGCACTTTATAGGATGGAATTCCGTGACATAGCTGTAATCCATCGAAAATTGGACAATCAGTATTGAAACGATAACTCCGGTGCTGCCATGAAATTCTTATTCTCTTTTACGTAGCCAATTGCTTGTCGTAGATTTCCTTTTTCTCTTTTACTTCAATCTAAACTCTAATATTATCAAACACAGCAGCTACGACAACCATGTATTCGACAGAATCTCGTGCCGCATAAAATTGAGAGTAGCATTCAACGTTGATTTCTCATTGCGTTTGCACTCCATCATCGCTTACTTGGATTGAAAACGCCCACAACAAGTTTGCAATATAGTTATATTCCATCAACTAATTCGTACAAGACTCTCTATAATCAAGTTGACCATAGATTAAGCATGTTAGTAGCCAGTTTAAAATCATGCTTTGCTCACACCATAATTTACCCTAATTATGTCATGGAAGGGCTTATCGATCAGAAATTTCTTTCCTTAAACAGTTCTTTTCCTTATAAAGTTATTGGTCAGCCCACGACTGCGTATACAGTTTTTTTCGTCAACATAAATTAGGACAGGAAAAATGTGTTGAACACTATAGACGAAATTCCTTTGACAGTTCACACTTCTGGATTCTGTTTACTTTTTCATCTCTATCGATTAGGTTGTATAGTATAAGCGAAATTTTCTCGACTGCGTTAGAAACAAATTCTATTTGATCGCATTTCTTAAATATCTCTTCTTATCATAAAGCCACAGCTGAGATGTAAAGTCATGTGAATCTATAAATCAGACGTGAAGCAAATCTATTAAACTCTTCAACTTCAACTTCAACCATTTGAATGATTCATAAATCAAGATAAGATTCTTCAACTTCAACTATTTGATTCATACATAAGATAAGATTTCAGTTACATTAGATTTATCATGTTTTGGATGATTCATAAATCATAATAGTTTATTAAGTGGAAAATTGGCTTTGTCTTGGAAGATTTATTATTACATGGAAAAAATCTAATCGATGGGTTGAAGTTAAATAAATAAAACAAAATTGTCTTTCAATTTAAGAGTAAGTAGTCTCAATGGGAAGAAATCATTTTATGAATAAAGAAAGGGAACGGTTTGTTATTGTTACAATCAATTTGATCATTTTGAGCGTGAACATTTCAAGAAGAAAAAATATATAACAAACACTTCCACCTATCGGTTGCTTGTTGCGCCACAAAACCATGCGGCTGCTAGTTTGATTCATATTTAATAGTCTCAAGTTATATATGTCAGAAATAACTTTTTGTAGTGACTTGCTCATTAGTAATATGTATGTGACTCAAGATCGTAACATCATATGTAATGATAATGGATTTCAATATAGTACACTTGGATAAAGACTTGATATATAAAAAATGACAAAGGAATGACTGTATTTTAAGAATCTTATGAAAAATAAAATTAAGAAAGAGGATAAGATTAAAGACCAATATTTGACTAGATTGCTTGTGGGTTTAAATCAAATGAAAGCAGAAAATTATCATTTCAAACTCTTAGGATGATAATAATTAAATATTTAATTTATTAAGTAGATAAATGAAAATAAAAAGTTTCTAATTAAAAGATAAATTAGCCTTGTGAGAAGATAGTTATGAATTATTTAATTAATTTAATAGATTTATCAATGAGGAAGTTGCTAATTTTGCTTTATATACTCAACAATGATATGGAGTAGTAAAAATGATGCATAGGACACGTCAAGAAAACATTAAATAAATGATTAAGGCATGCAATAATGAAGACAAATAATGATGAGACTAAATTAATATAATAACTTATTTGATTAATAGAAAGTTTAACTAAAACCTTATAAAGGATATATTCTCGAAGAACCACAGTGAAAAAAGAAACCACCACCTAAGAATATGATTTTTTTTGGGAGAAAATCATATAAACATATCCAAAAAGAGAAAATATGGAAATTTGATGATAAGAGTTCAAAATGTATCTTTTTTTCATATAGTAAATCTAATGATTATATGATCTTAAGGAGAAAAGAATTTATATGTAGAGATGTCTTTTTTAAGTGTATGACATTCCAATTTTTCACCATATTGATCTAATAGAATACAAAATAATAGTGATACATAATCATATTCACCCAAAAAGTTTGAGATAAAACAATAGAATGTTAATGAATCAATAAAAGAACAAGAAGGAATGGATGATCCAAATTCAATATCATTATCTAGTACACTAATATAAGAAGAAAGGAAAACACGCATCAAATCATAGGGCTACAAGTTTAGTTATGCATTAATAATATTTTTTCTACATGTGCTCATGAATTAATATTTTTTAAGGAAGAAATAATAAAGGAAAATGATAAAGTGCTATTGATCAAGAGATGGATTTAATTCATCAAAATAAAGATATTTTTTCTCCATCTGCTCATGAATTAATCTTTGCTAACGAAGAAATAATAAAAGAAAAATGATAAAGTGCTATTGATCAAGAGATGGATTTAATTCATCAAAATAATACACAAGAAATGGTATCATTATTTTTTGGTAAAGAAGATGTCAATTATAAATGGGTACCCAAAATTATCATAATCTTAACTTGTCTTTATTTTTAATTTAATTATACTATAAATTAGAAAAACAAAAGAAATTCAAAATATGCATTGAAGTTCTTGTAATATTAAATTTAAGGTTATCTTTCTTGTGTTATTATTCCCAATGAATCGTGTTATTGAATATCACATAAATCTTGTTTTCTCTTTTGTTGTTCTATAAGTTTTGTGCAGTGGAAATAATGTGTGGTTGTGACACAAATATCTTGGATGCTATAATTTGCATGCATTAACAGTGTAGATATGGAGTAATTTTCATTTAGATTTATTAGAGAGTTGTTCTAAATGATAAAATGAGCACTATTCCTTTAGCTTTAAAGCTACATCCAGTTTAGGTTAATTTTGTTTCTCTTAAGTTATCTTAACTTTAATTAAGTTCTTTTAAGGAAGGAAATGATTGTGACAAACCCTTGAATGGGGTAAGTTAGTTGTTATATGTTAATTTAATATTTCAAGGTTGGGTAATTATATATAATAGATTACTTTACCATGTTTCAATAGTTATGATTATGTGTTAATTTAATCTTTTATAGACATGACTTCAAAGTTGTTAATACTGATTATTAATATTCACAACTAATAAAATGTATTGTATAGATTTAAAAAATAATAAATCATGAGATTTGTATTGGCGTACCAATAAAATATGATCTCATCATAATTATTTATTTATGAAAATTGCAAAGAGAAGTGATACCTCCTCCAGCATGTCCTCCAAATTTGAAGGAGAAGAATGAGTAGACAATTTGAAAAGTCCTAAAACGAAACCATCCTAGAACCACAAATTTGAAAAACCAATTGTTTCAAAGTTTTGGAATCTATGTGAACTATCAACTTTGATGCAGCGGGAGATAGGAGAATCATGAGTAGATCCACAAACCCATTAAGAGGAACTGAATTACTCCTCACACTAGATGAAGGAGTCAAAGGAACATATGGATTGTCGTCATCATCAATGGAGTGATCAAAGGTAAACACCTTGGACTGATGATTAGCCCTACCAACTACAAAAACCTTTCATGTGGGATGACTAATGAACACTGAATGTGAAGTGAACTCAATTTTGTAGCCTTGTTGTGTAATCTAATATACTGATAGAAGATTATGAGCAATGTTAGGAATTCAATGAACATCAACTACTGAACCTGTACCTAAGCCATTATTACCAACAATAGCAACATGAACAAGCTAATTGTTTGCAATCAAGAGTCTATCTTGAAGTGGTTCTCTAAGAAAACATGGAATCATGGAATCAACTTTATAGGTGAAGTGAAATAAAGCTCCCGAATCAATAATCCATCCAGCATACCTAGGTGCATGAGTGGTGATTCACCAAGGCATGATCCTTTCCATTATAATGAAGGGAAGTACCCTCTTTTTTTGCAAAATAAGAATAAAATGAACTAGAAGAAGGAATAGAAACCACCAAGGCATGATCCTTTCCATTATAATGAAAGGAAGTATCCTCATTTTTGGCAAAATAAGAATAAAATGAACTAGAAGAAGGAATAGAAACATGATTCTCCTTGATTAATTTATTTCACTCATGAATTTACACCTTCGTGTAACAATTGTATTCAACATGCCCCTCTTTCTTGCAAAAGCCTCATGTGGGTCTTTCCTTCTTATAGCAATTTTGTTCACTTTGTGCGAGTTTCTTACAAAAGGTACACATGGATAACAATAGCTTTAGGAGAGCCGTGAGCTAGACGAAGTGGTTCGAGATTTTACCCTTTTTGTTATTTGAGCTTCTCAGTTCCATGCACTCTTTCGCACACACAAAAACTTACTCCACGTGACCAATAGAAATGTCTTTTATTTGCACAATCCACTAACGAAAAATTGGTAGGTTAACGAAAATGATAAGCAATTCTAAATTGTGTAGAGTGCACTCCAAGTTCCCTGGAATGAATCTACACAAAAATAGAACGTAAACTACTTTGAAATGGATGTTTGAATGTATGGTAGCAACTCTTTTTGGAAAAACTTTGGTTGAATTGGTTGCATGGATGGTCTGCCATTTTCTTTATTTGAATTATAATTGAAGGAGACGTGAATTTCGGATATATGTCTCTTACGTTATCTATATTCGTCAACGACTAATGACAGTTAATGTTTAGTCAAAACTACACAAAACGGCTATAAATGTTTGACTCGAGTAACTATCCGGTCATGAAAAGCAGCGTGGACAAAGCCCGTAGTACGAACAGTCTTATACAAAATGCTTTAAATGATATTAATAAGAAGAAGAATCCCCAGCAAATGTCTCGTGCAAAATTACAACCGCTGTGAAAATTCAACGTTGAATGCTATTGTCTTCCTCTTCGAAATTTTAGGCGGCATACGAATTCGACGCCTCCCAGCTGTTGAGTTTGACAACGGGAGAGTTGAGATTAAAGATAAAACAGAAAAGAAAATCTAGATGAAGTGATAGTAACCAATCAAGAGTTTTAAGGGAATAAGAAAGCGTGTGAGTTATCTTGTCGAAAGGTTTAACAAAGATTGATTATCTAATTCTCAACCGATCAATAATTGCCCTTGGAAGTCTTGTATCTTTTAAAATTCAAAGAAGATCATTGGATGAAATACCTTGATTAACTACATTTGAATGGTAGAGATCATAGGTGCAACAAACAAGTTAAAACATTTATTCAAGCACATTCGAAAGGTTTTAACTTGTTTGTTGCACCTATGATCTCTACCATTCAAATGTTATTAATCAATGTATTTCATCGAATGATTGTCCTATCAAAACGTGGTACTATCTGCCTGCTGCTTCCCGTTTGCTGCCTGAGATGTTTGCTGCAGGGGGGCCCTCGTCGGGCTTCCCAGCCGTTGGGGACCCAAATCCTCGAGCTCCATGATTGTCCTACTCTCTTTGTCAACTTTTGGTGGTGGATTCTTTCCGGCACCCTCCATCTCCTCAGTACCTTTAGGACTCCTTTTTTTTTTTGCAGAAGTGGAACCCTCTACACATGTAGATAAGCTCCTCGGTGGGAGCCATGAAAAGATGGGGAAAGTGTAATGTCCTATCAAGAAACTCTAAAGGAAAAAATTACAAGCATTCGAAAAGAGTGCAAATAATTTTTTTTTTTCAATAAGAATACATTAATGTACAAGATATACATTGCAATAGAAGTTGGACAAGCGAAAAAATTAACACAAACTTCTAAAGGGAAACCAATGAACATTAAGGTGTATTAATCCAATTAACAATGAGATTGATTAAACCTACTTATGATAGAATGATTACCACATGAACATAACAATTAAATTCCATAAGAGATTTAAGCATGGTTGAATATCTACATCTGTCATTTGTTACATTAAATCACTAAAGCTACATTCATCATAATCCATATAACTGCATTTAAATTATTAACTTCATACATACAATTAAGATTAATATCACCTAAATTACATTATACAATTTGACCATAATACCATTCATACATCCAAAATTAAAAGGAACCAGATGAACACATACACCATACAATACCAATTCATATCAAAGTTCACCCCTAATGGGCTACATCTTCGGGTCTGCTTCAAGTGCAAGACCATTCTAATAAATAAAAGATGAAAATACATAAAGTTTACATCAAATACAACCTACCATCAAGGCATACATAAACAAATGATACAACTGACCACATAAGGGTCCAAGATATACATGAATGGTCTGAGAAGAACAAAATGATCCATCTGAAACATGGAATGGAGTAAATAAAAAAATAACAACTAGAGCACCTACAAAGCTAATCCATCGAAAGAAGGCATGAACGAAATACCCAATGGAAAGTGGCACAACCACCCGACCATGTGGCCCAAAAAGGAACCATCGCTCCGTGCTAGGAGATAGAACAAAGGCACTCAAGCAAGCCATAAAAAAACATCACATGGTCTCACATGTACATCAGGAACTCACACAAGACATAAGCATACAAGAATGACTCTCACAAGAGTGCTCTAAGTAAAGCCAACACATGACTATATAGTAGTGAACATAAGGGAAGAGTGTCATCGCATAGCTAGTATGGGTTACCCTGGCAGGCCTCCATAGGCCCCGACCCCCATCCTGGGTTACCCTGGCAGCCTCTCCTGAACCTCCGGCCCCCATCCATGTCTCTTGCGGATCCAACAAACCTTTCGTGAGGACAAGGTAGTTTGTTTTGCATTCCAGGCCTTCCCAATAATCTCGAGTCTGTACTAGCATTCAACCATGAGTGGGGCATAATTTATCTTCATTAATGTTTGTAAAACCCAAGCCTCCATTTTTTAATTAAGTTATCACTTATTACTCAGTTTTGATGGGTTACCCTACTACCTCTTTAGGCACGACCCCCACTCGAAAACCACTCTTCCCTATGACACTACACAACCTCCAAAGAACCCCAAGACAAAACACAAAAGCCAACTAACATAAGGAGTTCAAAAAAACAAAACTAAAGGACAATATGATTAAACAAACCTTCTACCATGGTTAAACCAATTGGAGGTGTGAAATGAACAACTAGTCTATCCACAAAACAAGACCAAAACTACAATAACGCATGTACAACCACAACCAAAACTTAACCAAATCAACTTGCACAATAAACTGATATTCAATGGCATGCCATCATGACACAAGAATGGCTTTACCAAATCAACACCAAAAATTCACCAATCAGAGTAAACATTCAAACAAATCTACTTGCACTCTAAAGCATCCATGTTAAAGAATCATAACAATCACTCAAAATATATTTAAAATCCAATGTCAACTAATTGTAGCTATTTCAATAACTCACTCTTTCATGATAATAAAATCAACATTAAGGAATAACACATCAAAAGGGTCCAAGTAAACATACACCCAAAATAACTTTGCTCAATACTTGATTTTAAACCACACACCTTAAAGGAATAACAACAACTCGTAGCCTAATTAAACCATCATTATAAATAAATATATAATCATTTCAATTCAAGCCAATTTGGCTATAACAAATACCATTTGAATTCGAATTTCAAATTATTGACAATAACATTTAAAATACTTTTGAAAACTAAGTTCAATATTTAAATCAAAATAATCTTTTCCAAAGTAAAATCATTTCGACTAATAAAAAATGATGGTTATTCCTATAGCCTTTATTTTCACATAATCATTTATTATTATATCCAATCAAATTTAACATTCTCTTCATATAGCTAATTCAAAATACATAGTATAAATATATATTTATATATTCAATACTAAACTGATATTTCTTTTAAAAACCAAATTTCCTCTATCACCATTTTCCAAATAAAAATTAGAAATTATAAATATATATTTAAATTGAATTAAAAACAATATAAAATATTACGCATTGCACATGAAATAACATGTACTATGATTTTGTTTTCACTGGCTTGTTTTTTTACACAAAAAAACTCATGGCAACAATGCATTTCCAACACATGTATTCAACTACTCAATTGCCTCTAACGCTAGGAGAACGGATCCGATTCAATCCAAAAATGAAATTTTCATATATAATATCATTAATCCACATAATAATTTCACATTTAAAACATCAGATTCACATTTTTCAAAAAGTCTAAGGAGACCAATAACCAGGCTTTGGAGGCCATCCACCATTGATGGATCTCCAAAAACTCAAAAAATTAAAACTTTCCAAATCAAAAATTCTTTAAACCCAATTGGTTGATGGGTGAACAAAATCACACTTTTGAAATAAAATTCACTTTCTAGGCATACATAAAAATTTGGGCAGCATTTCCCCAAAGCAACTCTCATTTTAAAAATTGAAACATACAAATTTCATATCTAAACTAAAATCCAATTTTCAAGTTGGAGAAAGGTTCTAAATCCATTTGCTATCCATTTACAACAAAAATTACACAATTTCATAAAGAATAAAGGGATTAAATCAAATAAAACTCACCTTCAAGTTGAAGAATTTCAAAATGAAACATGAAGCTAAAGACTCTCAAAGAACTCATGAAAAATGAGTAGCAACAAGAGTTTTCCTGCTCAAATCCAACAAGCTACTACCCACAAAATCTCTCCAAGCAAATCCTTCCCAATATAAATTTCAAAAATCCATTGTAGGGTTGGAAATTTCCAAAATTTGGAAAATAATACTAATTGTTCAAAAATGCATAACACATATTTTATTCCACCATATGGTAATAAATAAATACTCTAATTTTGCTAGCTTAATACAATTTGATTTATCAAATTGTATAAACAATGTTCTTTTTTTTTTAAAACAATTACTCAAGCCAAATATAATTGAACTTTCACTAATAATTCAACATTCACTCTAACTTAGACAATTAAAAAAATTTGATTAATTAATTAACCACAAAAATGATTCTAATATAATTTATTCTTAATTCCCTTTAATCAACACAACACATATTAAATTCCCATTAACTACTCCAGAAAAGAATAATTAAACACACAAAATGCATAATACTCAACACTCAACTGAATCCAAAATAGAACATGACACACATACCAACGTTAGAAAAGTGACCTACTTGGCAAACTGACAAGGCAAACAAAAGATTGATGACACTCACAATTGAGCAAAGCTGGTGTTAACATTAGGACCTTAGAACTACCTTCTCCAATTCCATTAGGTTAATTAAGTACGCTCAGACCTGTGGAACCACGTGGAGATGATACCTCATACCTACTCGGTACTTGTACCTATAATTTTCCGCATCACTGAACCACACATACACATACATACAAAAACACGGTAAACACACTGGTGATGAAGAATCGTGATGTTCCCTGTCTCACCTAAGTGAGTGAAAGAAAATCATCTCCTCGCACCCCATACACTTTCACACAACATGACAACATATACATAAAGCAACTTGCACATAACGTAAATGTGTTAGTCCATCATTAGTAACACATAAATAAACTTAACATTTTATCATTTATAAAGTACAATGCAGAAGCAGAGTTTACAACTACTCAACAATTGTTGGCATATTTGCAAAGTATGATGACATGATGATATTGTATGTTGTCATTGATGTCAATATGCTGAAGACTGAACCGGTATGATGTTGTGAACTGGTATATGTGAAAAAGTGAAGAGGTATGTTTGTCCAAGTGAACTGGTATGTTGGAATGTGAACCGGTATATGGAATGTTTTGTATCAAGGTTTCATATGGTATGACTACCAGTTGGTAGTCTTAGCTTTAGGGTTTTCGGTTGAAATGTTCCAAGCCTGTGTGATCCAACCGATGACATCGTGTGATGAGTTAGCATTGTAATGAAGATCAAGTCGTGTTGCCATGTCAGCTTTGTGCATGTGAAGGGTCTTGCATGAAGGAGATTGATCCTATCTACCTCGAGAATGTGCAGAGTCTCTGTAAATGGTGGAGAATATGTGATGGGTTATCAGCCTCCAAGAAGCGATGAAGAACGAACGTTGGAGAATGTCTTGAGATTTGTTCAAGACTATTGTATTCAATGCAATGTGTTCAATGGTCAGGATTAAACCGACTAAATTGCTTAACCTAAATGTTTAAGGCTTATGCTACCGACTTATCTGTCTCCTATAAGGTCAATATTGTTTTTCATTTTGAGGTTGTTGGCAAATGTTGTGTGTGTGTATCTAAGTGCAGAGATACGTGATTCTTGCCAGACCTAATAAGAGAGTAGATACCTGCAAAGTGTGATTGCAGAAGGAACTAAAGTGGATCTGCATTGGCATTGAGTGCTATTACCAGATCATTGTAATACCTATTGACCTCTAACCACTTCAATAGTTGGAAAATCCCTTAACAGGGTAGCTTTAACTGGCTTGCTATAAATCCTTTAATAGGGTGACTCAAAACCATTGAGTTCTTAAAATCCTCTAACAAGGTTTAACCCTTAACCAGGTATTTTAGCCATCCCTTAACCAGGTGATCCCTAGTAGGATTGGTTCCTAACATAACCTATTGTAAAGTCTTTAACCAGACTAGGCTCCCAATAGAGCGAACTTCAGAAGAGTTCAAGAATAGCTTGTGGGTATTCATCCCCACCGTGGTTTTTCCCAATTGGGTTTCCACGTGAAAATAATGTGTGTTATGCATGATGCTTTTTCATGTGATGCTTTGTTATTTTCTGTCAAGTGGTAAAGCATGTTGAACCAGTAGTCTTTACATCTTTATTGATGTATTACTAGTGTATGCATATGGTAAAGTGAAAATAAGATGTTAGATTGTGTGGAAAGTTAAGAGTTACCGGTTTATGTCTTTCACATTCTCATTGTGTTTTACTGGTAGTAATCTGATTTAGACCGGTGTTATTGCCTGCTAGTCAAGTTCCGTATTTTCAGTCAAACCGGTTCAAGGAGAAGTTTTTTTTGTCTGTACTGATTCAATCCCCCCTCTCAGTACCGGTTTGGTACTAACTGTTCATCATTGATTCATCAATTGGTATTAGAGCGTCCTCCAGGTCCCATGTGTTATAAGCTTAACCACTTGAGGAAAAGATCCTATTCTAATGATGAAGATGGAAGGTCCAAAGTTCAATAGAGATAACTTTAAAATAAGGAAGGACATAATTAAGATATACATCAAAAGCATGGGTGCTCAACACTGGAGCTATGTTGAGAATGCTTATGTTATCACTACCGGTACTCTCACTGATGATCAAAAGAGAGAGATTCAAGAGAATGGACAAGTCATGAAAGCCCTAATCAATAGTTTATCTGACATTGAGTTTATTCATGTCTAGGATAAAGACAATCCCAAAGAAGTATGGGATGCTCTTGAGAATATCTATGGCGGTGATGAGCATGTGAAACAAGCTAAGGAAGAAAGCCTTAGGAGAAAGTTTGAATACATGCATTGATTGAAGGAGAGACCATTCAACAATATAGAATACGAATCAAAATTTTTGTTGGAGACATCAAGAGTGCAAAAGAAAAAATAGATGATTCCACTGTTGTTAGCAAAGTCTTGAGATCCTTATTACTAGTCTATGCAATAAGTGTTGCTTCTATTCAAGAGTTGAGGTCTATACACAAGACAAAGGTATCCCTAGAATCCATCATTGCAAAGTTGACTGCCTATGAGATACATAATTATGATGGTAGTATTCAGAAGACTAAATTAGCGTTTAGAGCATCTACTGAACCATCTAGAAAGGGAAAAGAAGCAAGTACCAGTTGTGAACCAAGACAAGGTAGAGAAATGGATGATGAGGAGATCCTAATGGAATTTGAAGCTCTTCTTGCCAACAGATTTCCTAAGGGAACCGGTAAATACAGGGGTAAGCTCCATTTGAAATGCTTTTCTTGTAACCGGATAGGACATGTTGCTATAAACTGTCCTAATGGTGATAATAAGGACAAACCAAAAAAGTTCAAGAAGTTCAAAGGAAGAAACCGGAGAAACTATTTTGTAGCAGTTGATGAAGGTGTCACTGATGAGGTATCAGAAGATGAAGAAAGTCAACATATTGTGTTTGTAGAAGTCAAGGAAGATGTGTCAGACAAGAAGGCTCGTCTCCTACTTTGATAATTTCAATGAGTGGATTATTGACAGTGGGTGTTCTCGCCATATGACTGGTGACCAGAGTAAGTTTCTATCTCTAGAAGAATATGATAGTGGTGTGCTATGTTTTGGTAATGATGCACCATGTATGATAAAAGGTAGAGGGTCTATCTCTCTTAATGGAAAAAGCAGTGCTGATAATGTGTATTGGGTAGAAGGTCTCAGACACAACCTTTTGAGTGTTGCCCAGCTGAATGATAATGGACTCACTCTATAATTCAAAAATGGAGTGTGCAAAATCAAAGGAAAGAATGGTGAACTGATGGCCACCGATATGCAGACCAAAGGTAACCTATTTCAGTTGAATGCAAATATCAGTACATGTCTTATGGCTAAGTTTGATGATAGCTAGATATGGCATCGAAGACTCTGCCATGTAAAATTTGATAACATTGTGAAGGCCAGTAAGATCAAGGAAGTTAGAGGATTGCATGTGCTGAGCAAACCGGAAAAATCCCTTGTGTAGAGAGTGTCAATTGGGGAAAATGTCTTCCTCAACCTTCAAAGGTAAATCTTTCACTGCAGACAATTTACTTGATCTTGTGCATACTGATTTGTGTGGTCCTATGAAAACTAGGAGTGTGCAGAGAGATAGGTATTTTATGATTCTTACTAATGATTTCTCAAGAATGATGTGGGTCACATTCTTGAAGGACAAGTCTGAAGCCTTTGGAAAGTTCAAAGCCTTCAGAGCACTAGTAGAAAAAGAAAGCAGTAAAAAAATCAAATGCCTTAGAACTAATCAAGGAGGAGAATTCAATTCTGGTAAATTCAATAAGTACTATGAAGAGAATGGCATCAAAAGGCAACTGTCTACCTCTAGACTCTGCAATAGAATGGCCTAGCAAAGAGAAACAACCAGACTGTGGTTGAAGCAACAAGAACTATGTTGATCCAAGGGAAGGTTGCTCACACCTTTTGGAGAGAAGCGGTGAGCACTGCAGCCTACACAATGAACCGGGTACTCATCAAGAAAGGTAAGGATAAGACTCCTTATGAGTATTGGACCGGTAAGACACTAGTGGTAAGCTACTTTAGAGTATTTGGTAGAAAATGTTATATCAAGAGGAGTGAACATTAGAGAAAGTTTGATGCAAAATGTGATGAGCGAATATTCCTAAGATATTCCACCAAGAGTAAAGCTCTCAAATGTTTAAACAATAGGACTCAGATAATTGTTGAAAGAATCAATGTTAGAGTTGATGAAACCTCTAAGAAACCTGAGGAAACCGACAATAAGCAAGTAGGAGATGAACCAATAGTAACCTTCTAGGAACCGGTTGCAAAACAGCCCAGTACCAGTAATTGTTCTCCTCTACCGGTAGATGATGATGTTGATGGAGATGAGGATGAAGAAGAAAAGTAAGAGGAATCTGTTAAGTTCATCCCTAGGTATGTTAAAGTGAATCATGATCCAAAGCAGATCATAGGAGATAAGGATGCAGGAATTCTTACAATAAGAAAGGTCAAAGAAAACTCTTGTATGATCTTTGAATTTGAGCCTAAATCATTTAAAGAGGCACATAAAGATGAAGACTTGATCAAATCAATGGAAGAGGAACTTGACCAGATAGAAAAGAATGGTGCACGGTCTTTGGTACCCAGAACTGAGCATAAAAATGTCATTGCCACCAAATGGGTTTTTAGAAATAAGCTGAATAAAGATGGCACAGTGGTAAGAAACAAATCCAGACTGGTGTGTAAAGGATATTCCCAAGAAGAAGGAGAAGACTATGGAGAAACCTTTTCTTTTGTATCCAGATTGGAAGGAGTTCGTATGCTTCTTGCATATGCAGCTTTTAAGAGATTGAAAGTATATCAAATGGATGTAAAATCTGCATTCCTGAATGGAATACTTGAAGAGGAGGTGTATATAGAGCAACTAGATGGGTTTGTCCTATCAGAAGACATTGACATGGTGTGTAGGCTACATAAAGCCTTGTATGGACTAAAGCAGGCACCTAGAGCATGGTATGAACGCTTTCACTCCCATCTTGTGAAGATTGGATTTGAAATAACAAGTGAAGATAGCAATATCTACTTGAAATCATAAGGAGATAAGATTCTGATCTGTGAAGTATTTGTTGATGACATAATTTTTGGTGGAGATGAAAAGATGAGTCATGACTTTGCAGATAAGATGAAGAAGGAATTTGAGATGTCACTTATAGGGGAGCTTAAGTTCTTCATTGGACTATAGATCCAACAAATGAAATATGGAATATTTATCACTTAGTCCAAGTATGTCAAAGAGGTGTTGAAGACCTTTGGCATGGAAGACAACAAACCGGTTGGTACACCGATGGTGACTGGTTGTAAATTATCAGAAGAGGATGACTCAGCGTTGGTAAATGAGAAGGAATACCAATCAATGATTGGTAAGTTGTACTATGTAGTACATAGCAGACCAGACATTGCACATGCAGTGGGCATTACTGCATGGTTCCAGAAAATCCCAAGAGAATCCCACTTGGTAGCAGTCAAGAGGATTTTTAGATATCTGAAGGGAACTATTGACTATGGATTATGGTATCCATACAATAATGATTTCAAACTAGAAGTATTTACAAATGCTGATTGGGCTGGTAATGTGGATGATCAGAAGAGCACAAATGGTGGTGCATTCATTCTTGGTGGTAGAAAAGTCTCATGGATGAGTAAGAAATAGAGTTGTATCTCTCAGTCTACAACAAAAGTAGAGTATGTTGCAACATTTATGAACTGCACCCAGACAAATTGGATGAAGCATGTATTAAATGGTTTTAAAGTTCCTATATCTGAACTGGTAAGTATATTTTGTGACAACACAAGTGCAATTACCATCTCCAAGAATCCAGTTTTGCATGCTAGAACTAAGCACTTTGAGCTCAAGTATCATTTCTTGAGGGAAAATGTTCATAACAAAGAGGTTGTATTGGAACATGTTTCTAGTAAGGAGAAGTTAGAAGACATATTCACCAAGCCTCTACCGAAGGCTACATTTACCTATCTAAGAGGTGAATTAGGGGTGCTGCCCCTTCAAGAGGTGACCTAAAGGTGTGTGCTTCACATCAGTCAGGTCTTATATTGATATATCTTTTTTTAGGATTGATGTGTTGAAGGATGCTACTCCTCAGGGGGAGCAGCATAGTGGAACAGGGAAGCTTGTGCCTCCACTTTGGCAATGTTGTCAAAGGGGGAGACGATGTGATGTAGAGAAGATATCTACAACTTTGGGGGGAGAAGATGTGAAGTAGAGAGATATTTTTGTATATTTCCATCAATGCCAAAGGGGGAGATTATTGGCATATGTGCAGAGTATGATGACATGATGATATTGTATGTTGTCATTGATGTCAATATGCTGAAGAGTGAACCGGTATATTGAAGTAAGCAACTAGCAAGAGAACCGGTATATGTGAAAAAGTGAAGTGGTATGTTTGTCCAAGTGAACCGGCATGTTGGAATGTGAACCAGTATATGGAATGTTTTGTATCAAGGTTTCATATGGTATGACTACTGGTTGGTAGTCTCAGCTTCAAGGTATCTAGTTGAAGTGTTCCAAGCTTGTGTGATTCAACCGATGACATCATGTGATGAGTTAGCATTGTAATGAAGATAAGATTGTGTTGCCATGTCAGCCTTGTGCACGTGAAGGATCTTGCATGAAGGAGATTGATCCTATCTACCTCGGGAATGTACGAAGTCTCTGTAAACGGTGGAGAATGCATGATGGGTTATCAGCCTCCAAGAAGCGATAAAGAATGAATGTTGGTGAACGTCTTGAGATCTATTCAAGACTATTGTATTCAATGCAATGTGTTCAATGGTCAGGATTGAACCGACTGAATTCGTTAACCTAAATGTTTAGGGTTTAGGGTTTATGCTACTGACCTATCTGTCTCCTATAAGGTTGATGTTGTTTTTCATTTTGAGGTTCCAACCACTTCAACATTTGGAAAATCCCTTAACAGGGTAGCTTTAACCAGCTTGCTATAAATCCTTTAACAGAGTGACTCAAAATCATTGAGTTCTTAAAATCCTCTAACAAGGTAACCTTTAACAGGGTTTAACCCTTAACCGGGTATTTTAGCCATCGCTTAACTAGGTGATCCCTAGCAGGATCGGTTTCTAATAGAACCTATTGTAAAGTCTTTAACCAGACTAGGCTCCTATCAAAGTGAACTTCAGAAGAGTTCAAGAACAGCTTGTGGGTATTCATCCCCACCGTGGTTTTTCCTAGTTGGGTTTCCACGTGAAAAATATGTGTGTTATGTGTGATGCTTTTTCATGTGATTCTTTTTTATTTTCTGTCAAGTGGTAAAGCATGTTGAACCAGTAGTCTTTACATCTCTGTTGATATATTACTAGTGTATGCATATGGGTGAAGTGGAAATACGATGTTAGATTGTGTGGAAAGTTAAGAGTTACCAGTTTATGTCTTTCACATTCTCACTGTGTTTTATCAGTAGTAATCTGATTTAGACCAGTGTTATTGCCTACCAGTCAAGTTCAGTATTTTCAGTCAAACCAGTTCAAGGAGATTTTTGGAGCTTGGAGTGCATTTTTGTCTTCTTTTTGAAAATTCATATTTCAGCAAGACTTACCCAGATGAAGTTGCCAACAGTTGGAGCAATTTGAAGTGGAGCCATTGGATATCGACATAAGTGTTTTCCACCTACCCCAATAACCCGATGAGATTGCCAGCAGATTAGAGTGAGTGGAATGAGTTCGGAGTGGAGGCATCGGGTATCGACAAGACTAGTTTTCATGTTGTCTGATAACCTGATGGAAAAGCATAATGTTTGGAGCATATCATCGGCTATCGACATAACATATTACGAACTACACCGATAACCCCATAAGGAAGCATTCTGTTGGGAGTGCACCATCGACTGTCAGCAAGAGATGTTTGATGCTATGTTGATAACCCAATGAGGAAGTGCACAATTTTTAAAATATCATCAGACATGAGAGTAAGTGTTTTGATGCTGCTCCGATGACCTGATGGAAAAGAAAGTGATTTGTAAACTGCCATCGGACATCGGAGTGAGTGTTTTGATGCTAACTCGATGACCCGATGACGAAAGGAAAGACAGTTACAATCAGAAACTGAATTGTGTCGATTTGAATCTCATCTATTAGGGATGATTCAAGATATGTCTAGGAGGCTATAAAATACCAAATGGGCATTTTGTAATGGGGTTTTTTGGATTGGGATTGTCGGATGTGTTGATTCCACAAGAACAAACTTCTTTTGAATATCAATTAGAAGATCATTTTCTAGTTTCTTTTCTTAGAGTTTAGTTTCTATTGTAAACAATGCTTAAATCCTTAAGTGGTAATGCAGATAGGGTAGATGTTGTTTTTCCATGTTTTGTGAATTTCAAGTTGCATTCGTGCCAAGCTTGGCTCTATAAATAAAGTCATCTTTTGTTCTCCTCTCCTCTGTTAGCATCCCACATTTATGAACATGGCTCTGTCTTGACACTCTATCGTGGAATCTACATGACCATTGGAGGTTGTCAAGAAGGGCCAACCATGTACAGTAGAGTTCTATATGTAGCAAACTGGGGAATGGCGTCGATCGTTTCAATAGACTGGCCCTAGGCGAGATTGATGATAGCCCAACTAGGTTTCGGTGAGCAAGTGGAATCATTTGTAGGGTAGACTAGAGTCTAGGCTATTAGCCTTAGACCAAGGGAAGATGGGATCAAAGGGAGTGAAGAAGGACAAGCATGAGGAGAAAATGACTTAGGAGAAGTTGTAGGTACACTTAATGGTAGAGAAAACCCTGCAAGGTGTGTGGTGAGATCTGGTGGATTAGTGAGTTGGTGGATTTACAAAAGTGAATTCACAAAGAGTAGAGTAACAATCCTCGATAGTGAGGACCTAGAGTGGAATAGGGGAATAAAGAGGAGCATTTCTAGGTTAGGCTAGGAAAAAGGCCTTGGAGTGAGTCAAGCTGACTCAAGCAATCTAGGGTCCTCCCTATCAGATTGGTATCAGAGCAAGTGAAAGACTTTGGGTGAAGAGTGCAAGACTGATCTAGTATCAGAAGAAGGAGTAAAGATGGTGACCAATATAGAATTGGCTAAGAAGGTCGAAGAACAAGAAGATAAAAACCGATTTCTCAATGAAAGGTTGGAGCAATTGGAGTAGAAACTAGGTGTGATGGAAGTCAAGACAACAAAAGTGAGTGGGATGATAGAAGAGAAGGGTAAAATGGTAGCAATAGAGGATGAAGTCCTTGCACAAGACCCTATTGTTGATCAAGAATCATTCTTGAAGGCTTTGAAGGTAATGAGAGGAAAATCTTTAGAAGGAGTACCACTGTTTAGTGGGAAGATGGAAGTAGAGTTGGTAATGGAATGGATAGAGGGAATGGAAAATCATTTTGAGTGTGAAGGTGTGAATGAGGCCCAAAAGGTTAAAGTGGCTAAGTCAAGAATGAGAGGTGCTGCCGTTACTTGGTGGAAATTTATACAAAATGAGAGAGAGAGAGAGAGAGAAGGTAAGATCCCCATCTCTAATTGGAAAGGGATGATAAGAAAAATCAGAGAGACTTACCTTCATGAAGATTATGATGTGCAGTTGCATAGGAAAAGACAAAACCTAAGGCAAAAGGAGTTAGATGTAAGTACCTACACTGAACAGTTCCAGAAGTTGTGTCTACGGTCAAAAGTGATGGAGGATGAAAGCATTAGAGTAGCAAGATATCTTAACGGTCTGATATGGAACATACAAGAGGAAATAAGTTTGTTGAGTCCAACTACCATTCACAAATGTTATTAATTGGCCTTTAAAGTAGAAGAAAAGAATAAGGAGAAACATGAAGGTACCAGTAAAGGCAGAGGTAGAGGCCGAGATTCAAAAGGTTTTAGAGGAAACTATAGTGGTAGAGGAAGTGAAATAAGATCACAAGGAGAGTCAAAATTGACTGAGAAGTCTGATGAATCGAGTGGAAGAGGAAACTATGGTAGAGGAAGAGGTCATAACAACAATAATAGAGGTAGATCTAGAAGTTCTAGTGGAGGTTCATACTTTTCAAACATGAAGTGTTACAATTGTAGTAATTTTGGTCATCCTCCCTATAGGTGTTCGGAGAAGGCAAGCTCATCACATTTAGAGAAAATAATCAATTATGTGCAAGAGGATTCTTGTAGTGTGAAGTCTCCTAAAGTAAATCTTGACTCAGAGAATGGTGAGAATCTGATGGTTAGAAGGGTTCTAATAAGGGAGTTGGTTAAGGAAGAGCCTAAACAGAGGAGGTCTCTATTTGGAGTAAAGTGCAAGATACTTGGTAAGGTCTGTAAAGTGATCATTGACTCAGGATCAACTGACAATATCATCTCCGAAGAAGCAACAAGTAAACTTGGGTTGAGTAGCATGCCACATAGTCATCCTTACAAGGTCACATGGTTGAATAAAGGACAACATGTGTTAGTAAATGAACAAGTATGGGTTGAATTTTCAATTGGGAAATATTCTGACAGAATTTTATGTGATGTTCTACCCATGGATGCCTATCATTTGTTGCTAGGTAGACCATGGCAATTTGATAGAAAAGCTATCCATGATGGAGAGAAGAACTCTTATGCATTCACAAAGGAAGGGGTGACATACAAGATTCAAGCTTTGGTAAATGATGAAGGAATCAAGACTAGTGGTCCTAATGTGTTGTTGGCTGGAGGAAAAGAATTTTTGGGAGATCTCAAGAAAGGAGATGGAGAACATTATACTCTCTTAGTGAAACCTAGTCAACCAAAGAAGACTAAACAAGAAGTTTTACCTAAAGAGGTTCAACAGTTGTTAGAACAATTTAAGGGCATTGTGAGTAATGGAACACCTGCAAGACTACCTCCTCCTAGAACAGTAAGTCACTAGATAGAATTTATACCCAAAGCATCACTGCCTAATAAGGCTGCATATAAGATTACTCTTGAACAAAACAAAGAAGTGGCAAGATAAGTACAAGAGTTGCTTGACCAAGGTCTAATCAGAAAAATTAAAAGCCCATGTGTTGTGCCAGTGGTGTTAGCAACCAAGAAAGGAGGTAAATGGAGACTATGTACTAACTCTCGGGCAATAAACAAAATCACCATAAGATATAGATTTCCTATCCCTAGAATTGAGGATTTAATGGATTGTCTTAGAGAAGCAAAGTATTTTACTAAGCTGGATTTAAAGAGTGGATATCACAAGATCTAGATTAAAGAAGGGGATGAATGGAAAACAACTTTTAAGACTATAGAGGGGTTATATGAGTGGTTAGTTATGTCGTTTGGGCTTACTAACACCCCTAGTACCTTCATGAGGTTGATGAATGAGGTGTTGAAGGACTACATAGGTAGATTTGTAGTGGTATACCTTGATGATATCCTCATATTCAACAAAATAGAGGAAGAGAATGTTGAACACTTGCAGATTGTATTAAGGAAACTACATGAGGAACAGTTTGCAATCAAACTTGAAAAATGTGAATTCATGAATCAAGAACTCATTTATCTGGGTTTTGTAGTATCCCAAGGCACTTTGGAAATGGATCCTAGCAAGGTGGAAGCCATAAAAAGTTGGCCTACACTAAAAACTACTATTGAGGTAAGAAGTATCCATAGACTTGCCCAATTTTATAGGAAGTTCATTCGAGGACTTTCCCAAGTTTATAGAAAGTTGAGAAATAGACATATCAAATAGATAGAATACCTGCAGGCATACACTTTCACTATCAAGCACAAAAAGGGACAGCTGAACAAGGTAGCAGATGCCTTAAGTAGAAGAATTCTCACTGTCCAAGAAGTGACTTTGCAGAGCATAGGTGTGGAGAGTTTCAAGGAGCTTTACAGGGAAGACGAAGACTTCTTTGAGGTATACAAGGTATGAAGTGAGTTTAATAATTATTTCAATAGCCAGTATGCAGATTACACATTGCAGAGTGGTCTTTTGTTTAAGGGATGTCAGTTATGTGTGCCAAGGGGATCTATGAGGGAAAATATCATACAGGAAAAAACATAATGGAAGTCTTATTGGACATTTTGGTCTAAATAAAACGCTTGAGTTGGTGCAAAGATTTTATTATTGGCCAAAAATGCATAAATATATCAGGAAGTATGTTGACTAGTGTATTGTGTGTCAGAGAGCCAAGGGTACTAGTTCAAATTCTAGACTATACCAACCTTTACCAATTCCCAAAAGACCGTAGGAGTGCATCAACATGGATTTTATCGTGGGTTTGCCAAAAACCAAGACTGGCTTGGATAGTATTTTTATCAATGTTGACCGGTTTAGTAAAATGTGTCATTTTGTTCCTTGCAAGACTATGCATGATGCTAGTTACATGGCACATTTATTTTTCAAAGAGGTGGTAAGATTTCATGGGTTGCCTCTCAATATAGTTTTAGATGGGGATGTGAAGTTCATGGGACACTTTTGGAAAACTCTTTGGACAAGATTAGGAACTAACCTTTCTTTTGGTTCTTCTTATCATCCGTAGACACATGGTCAAATTGAGGTCATTAACTAAGTATTGGGTAATACTCTGAGGTATCTGACAAAAGAATATGGATAGATGTGGGATGAAGTGCTACCACAGACATAATTTACCTATAATGAAAGTGTCAACAAAACTATAGGTAAGAGTCCTTTTGAGATTGTTTATGGACTCCACCCATGCAGTGTTTGTGAACTTAGAGATTTAGGGAGCCTAGAAGGAAGAAGTGGACATGGAGAGGATTTCACCTAGTCTATGAAAGAGGTGCATGAACAAGTGCAAAAAACATTGATCGATGCTATGTAGAGGATTAAGGCTAAAGAAGATGAGGAGAGAAAGGACATTCAATTTGCATTTGGAGACATGGTTATGGTACATTTGAACAAGGCAAGATTGCAAAAGGGATTCCCTAGTAAGCTTCAGATGAGGAAAATAGGTCCTTGCAAAATTTTGGCTAAATATGGCTCAAATGCCTATAAGGTGGACTTACCTGAAAATTTGGCATTGTCCCTTGTGTTTATGTCCAAGACTTGATTCAGTTTAAAGGTCCTGTAGTAGTGACAGATGGACCAAATCCAAAAGTAGAGACTACTCCCAGTGATATTCTAGTACCACCCATTTCTAAACCACAGGTGGAACAGATTTTTGATTCTAGGGTGAAGAAGCAAATGAGGCATGGTGTGTACATGGAACACTTAATCAAGTGGTGCAAATTACCTAAAGTTAAAGCCACTTGGGTTGTAGAATCTGATTTCAACAGACTGGGCATTGATGTCTCCTTGCCATACCCAGGGGGGACTTAATTTTTTTGTGTGGGGATTATGGTGCAAGAGCACCTAAGGATGAGAAAATACCCTTTTCAATTTTGGCAATTTGGGCATAAGGACTGATTCTAGTCTGTTTGGATCTTGGAGTGCATTTTTGTCTTCTTTTTGATAATTCATGTTTCGACAAGACTTACCCTGATGAAGTTGCTAGTGATTGGAGCAAGTCAAAGTGGAGCCATCAGAAATATGCGGAAGTGTTTTCCACCTACCCCAATAACCAGATGAAGTCGCTAGTAGATTGGAGCGAGTGGAATGAGTTCGGAGTGGAGCCATCAGGTATCGGCAAGACTAGTTTTTGTGACACCCGATAACCCCATAGGAAGGCATAATGTTTGGAGCGCATCATCAACTATTGACATAACATGTTAGGAACTACACCGATAACCCGATAAGGAAGCATTCTATTGGGAGTGCACCATCGGCCATCAGCAACAACTATTTGATGCTACACTGATAACCCGATGAGGAAGTGCACAATTTATAAACTATCATCAGATATTGGAGTGAGTGTTTTGATGCTACTTCGATGACCCGATGGAAAAGAAAGTGATTTGTAAACTGCCATCGGACATCAGAGTGAGTGTTTCGATGCTAACCTGATGACCCAATGATGAAAGGAAAAATAGTTACAGTCTGAAACTGAATTGTGTTGAGTTGAATCTCATCTATTAGGGATGATTCAAGATATGTGGAGGAGGCTATAAAAGACCAAATGGGCATTCTGTAATGGGGTTTTTTTGGATGGGATTATCGGATGTGTTGATTCCACATTAACAAACTTATTCATTGGAAGATCATTTTCTGTTTTCTTTTCTCAAAGTTTAGTTTCTATTGTAAACATGGCTTAAATCCTTAAGTGATAACGTAGATAGGGTAGATGTTGTTTTTCCGTGTATTGTGAATTCCAAGTTGCATTCATGCCAAGCTCGGCTTTGTAAATAAATTTGTCTTTTGTTCTCTTGTGCTCTTTTGTTCCATCGTGGAATCCACACTACCATTGGAGGTTGTCAAGAAGGGTCAACCATGTATAGTAGAGTTCTATATGTAGTAGACCAAGGAATGGTGTCAGCCATTTCAACATACTGGCCCTAGGCAAGTTTGATGATAGCCCGACTAGGTATCAGTGACCAAGAGGAATCACTTGCAGGGTAGACCAGAGTCTAGGCTATTAGCCTCGGACCAGGGGAAGATGGAATCAAAGGGAGTGAAGATCCAAGCATGAGGAGAGAATGACTTAGGAGAAGTTGTAGGTACAATTAATGGTAGATCAAACCTTGCAAGGTGTCTAGTGAGATGCAGTGGATTAGTGAGTTGGTGGCTTTACGAAAGTGAATTCACAAAGAGTAGAGTAACAATTCTCAGTAGTGAGGACCTAGAGTGGAATAGGGGAATAGAGAAGAGAGTTCCTGGGTTAGGCTAGGAAAAAGGCCTTAGAGTGAGTCAAGCCGACTCAAGCAATTTAGGGTCCTCCCTATCACCTCCTATATCCATTCATCTAGAATTTTAGCCTTGTGCTTCAAGTTATTATCATTTCCACTTCTTCCTTGGCCATCAATACTAGGTGTGATGTTATTTCTTGTGATATTTTCCTAGGCCAAACAATCCTCTTAATAAAATGGGTCAATTGATCAATGTGATTTTCCTTTATTCCTTCAACTTCTTCTAGTCTTTGCAGAGGCTATCATTTATTATTTCTAACCCTTCCATGGTCATTCTAGGGACATAAAACCTAGAAGGTAAATTCCCAATTTTATGATGGTAACTTGATAATTTTTTATTATAATGCTTTGCGGGTCTTTATCTATTATTGGTTTTGTAACATGGAATTCTTGCTCCCCCTTTGCATTAGGATGAGTGGCAAATTCAACTTGGGCTTTCTTCCTTTCCTTGCTACCCAAGGGGCTCTTAATAAACTATTTAAGTCTAAGGAAGCCAATTCTACTTTAGCCATGGGTTGCATTTGATGTTGTAGCCAATCTGGTACTTGTTTTAGGTCTATTCTTTCTATTTGTTGCCATTTAGCATCTCTTTATTTATTACTCATTTACTTATTATGCTTGATCTTTGAACAATTCCTTAGCCTCATTAGCTAACATCTGATCATGGTTGTAGACTTCTTCTACATATTTTTTGTCTTTACCATTTCAGATACATACTCTCCTCTTCTAAGAAACTGGCCAGGATCAACTATTCTTGTCACTAACTTTTATATCCCTAAGGTTCTTCCATACTGCTTCCCTCTCTATTTCCACCTTCTTTTTAAGGAGGATCTTCCTAGTTTAGCCCATCTTTTCCTCCTTCAGGCAAGATTTGTTTCACCTCCATTTGACTCTTGCCAAGAGCAATCAATGGTTCCTCTTCCTTATGTTCAAGTAACTCCATAGATTCATTTTGACCATTTTATTTCTATTTTTATTCAATATTAGCATTGTTGGTGAAGTTGGTGGCTTTTTTTCTTTTTGATCCTACATTCACTTTAGTATTTGTCTCAATCTCAACATCTCCATACCTTGATGATTCTATTTCATCGGTGTCCGTGAAAAATCATTTCTCAACATGTATGATCTCATCCAATGATAGTCTTCACTTCCTTTTTAAATGATGCATTGGCCCTCCCACATATTCACATATTTGTAGGGATTTCTCTTTATCTGGTTGTTATATGTTTCTTCTTTTTCTTGTACTGTATATTTTGAAATTACCTAATTCATTTCTTGATACAATTTGAGAATGTTTGGGTAATTGTTTCCTTTATTTTAAGGAGAATCATTCCCATTATTTTACTCATCACACTGGTCATAGATGGAATCAACACAAACAAGCTTCCTATAGGCTATGCTATTGTATACACATAAAATTGGCTATGAGAAATTAAATAAATATTTTATATTTATTTAATAATTATTCTTCTATTAAATAGTTAATTTGAAAAGATTAATTTATTTAATTTATTTTTTGTGTCTTTCTATTAATTAATTTAATTGAAATATTTCATTAATTAATTCATATATCTTATTCCTCTAATTAATTAAATATCTAATATTTAATTATTCCTCTAACCAAGTTAATTAAATATCTAATATTTAATTATCTCCTCCAAGTAATTAAATATCCAATATTTAATAGTTAAATTCTCCTATCCTATAGTCTCAAATATTAAATGATTTCTTAAATTATTTAATCTTTCCTTTCCAACTCACCCTCCATCTCCACTTCATCTTCCCTTTGCCAACTCATCAAACATGTGGCTAAACAAATTAATATTTCTTAAATATTAATTTATCATTTATCTTCAACTTCCAAAATTATTGAATATTGTGTATGTACACATATTTCATAACAATCTTCTATATTCTCTCCAACACCCCTACATTTTAGGAAGGAGTTGAGTCCACTTGTCCTCTCATGCCTAAATTTCCTCCAACCATCCCTAGATTCCCTCAGTCAGCAACCCAGTCAAGGTGAGATGAGTGACACTTGTCTTCTCCTTCCCCCTTTCTCTCAACCTTCATCTTTGCTCACAGCCATCCAAATCTGCAGATCTGATCATGATCGTTGATCTGAGCTGCATCATCTAATCCTCTCAAGGTCTATAAAATCAAGAGCTTCAGTTGAGAGAGAGTTAGTCTTCAAATTAATCATATGCATTTGTGAGTTTTAATCTTGAAGCAAATAGCATAATCATTTATCATAATCATTTTAGCATAATCATGTAGTATTGTATAACATAGTATCAGTTAACTACAAGTTATCAGTCCATTCTTCACATGTCATCTTAGAAGCCATCAGTGCATTGTCTAAGAGCACACCATCTGCAACCAGGAACAGTGGAGTTAGGACACAATGAGGCATAAATCATGAAGGTAAAAATAATGTTTTATTTAAATATGTATTTCATGTAGTTTGATTGGTTGAATTTGGATTTCCAGTATGCATTTCCATTTGTATTTTGTGAAACTAACTTATTGCAGGTAACATTTTGAGGATGAAATTCAAGTCGACACATTTTGGCACCCATCGTGGGGCTCATGGACCTCACATATACCTTTAAAATATTACAAATAGTTAAATTAACACATTTGTACTGCAGATTCACACATGTGTGAATTCTGATAGCACTTTTGTTCTACAGGTTAGCGCGTTTGCCTTCTAGGTTAGTGCATTTGCAGCATAGGCTAGCGCATGAGCATTCTAGGTTAGCATTTTTGTCTTAAAGTCTATGCATTTGCATTACAAGTTCGCGCATTTGTTTGCTAGGTTAGCACATATGTCAAAGAAATCACACTTTTGTATCCACAGAGCAGCGCTTTTGTAGTCTAGGTTAGTGCTTTTGATCTGTAGGTTGGCGCTTTTGAGCAAAAAGATAGTGCATATGTTAGATTAGTGCTTCTGTTTATAAAACTAACAAAATTTTCTTGTAGGTCCGAATGTCCAAGAAATCAGAGTTTTCAAATTACTAACATGCATGTGCAGGATGACATTTAAGGCAAATTTTATGGATTTCATCATCTAGTTAATTAAAAGTCTTCATTTGGGAAGTAATATATCATATCTTGTTCATCTAATCTAATTAAGAGGATGAATTAACAACATGCAACTTGCATTTTTAGTATTTTCTCTAAAATAGTTGCACATAGATTTTTAAGAGGGCTAAAATAAATACCATACTTGTTGGAGCAACATCTCTAAATAGGACTTAGCCAACAAATTGCTTTGAAAAGGTTAAAAAAAGAATGCTTGTATTTCGTGTCTCGAAAGTGGTAGGTATATGCTCTCGCCTTAATTGGGTGATCAAAAAGCCAAACCCACTCTTTTACGCTATCTTTACTTTCAAGCAATTAAATCCTTTAGAGGGCCTGCCTTCCCAAGCTACCTTGAGGGGGCCACTAAGAGGGGAACGACCTAAAGTGGAAATGGGTTAATACTGAGTCCTTCCAATCCACTATAAATAAATCATGTTTGTGACGAAAGTCCCAAACAACATGTGTTGATAAGTTCATACCAACACTATGTTTCCCCATAAACCCTATGGAGCTTAACCTCTATAGGCTGGGAACCTTTTGTATTTACAGAGCTGAAACTACCACATGTATGGCCACATGATCGGAAGCCTTTACTAAAAGCCACCTGTACTAGCTGCCAAAATTCTTCTAGTTGTTGGCACAGGAGGTCGGACCTCTGAAGCAACTCACATACATACGGTTCTTAGTAGAGATATAAAGTTTACCATGGGGGCTTTTCATGGAAACTGGTGCTTGGCTGCCCCAAAGAAGTGAGTACTAAGGGTGGAGCTAGTGGGGTCAAGCATCTAAATATCCACTTTGAATAGTGTAGCCTCGGGGGAAACCCCACAAGAGATTCAACAACTATTGTCTCAGCCTGCCATAGAGATTGTACTTGCTTGTGCATTTTTTTTATTAGACACTGTGTCTTCTATGTCTATAACTATAGACACCTAAAATTGTCTTGTCTAATTAAATAAATATATTTATTTATTTACTTATTTTATCCTAATTCTTCTATTAATTAAATAAATCTTTATTTATTTAATTAATTTATTTATCCTCTTCTAGCCTTATTTCTCATTTAAATAAATACATTTATTTATTTAAATTATCCTTTTCCTAAATTAAATAAATACTCTTATTTATTTAACTGATCCCATTTTCTCTATTAATCAATTAAATCTTTATTTATTTAATTAATTCATTAACCTTTTCTACCCATGGTACATGTCATTCATCTCTTAATTCATACACTACCTACCCTCTCATTATTTTCTTATTTTCTCTACCTACCCTTTAATCATAGCCGACCATTTATCTTTTACACCTCTCAATCTTATCCCTCCATTTCTTATAGTTTCTTCTATATAAGGAGATGATTCTTTCATTATCAAACTCTCAATTATACACCCGACTACTCCTAGCATTCAAACTTTCATATGTGATCAAGCCTACTTGCAACCACATTTCCGTTTTTTGTTGAGCTCTTGTGCACACATAAAATCTGAGTGCAAATATATCAAGCAAGATCAATGGAGATAGGAAGAATGGAGATTCAAACTCTATTGGACATGTGATGGTATAATCTTTGTGATTTCATTTGATTTGCATTGTCTTAGATAATCTTCATATGTTATGGTGGATATTTGTTGTTGTTAGGTTAGGGTTTTGTGGTTGAATTCATTTAGTCTTTCAATATTGTTGTATCCATTTTCACTGTAAACATTTTGGCACACCTAGTGGGACACTTGTTCTTTTTTGCATCTAACATCTTTTGTCCAGATTTTGTGTTTTTGAAGTTGCAGATCTGACATTTCCGACAACATTTTGACATTTTCAACTCTGTGCACCTTCGGATCGCGTTTTTGATTTTCTGTCGCATTTGTGACATATGGAATCGCGTCTACACCTTCAACAATTTTTTTTTTTTTGCAGATTCCAAGAAATACGTATGTGTTCCCTATTCGCATCTGTGAGGCCTCCAGACGCATCTATGTTCAGGAACCACCTCTATGTTCAGGAACTACGTCTGTGTCAAATCTAATCACGTTTGCATATTTATATAGCGTTTATGTTACTGATAACCACGTCTGTGTTCAGTTTTTATATTTTGGTTTCTTTGATTCGGTTTTTCATCATTTGGATTTCAGATCTGGTTTATATTGAGCTAACATCTTCAGATCTAGCTAACAAAAGTGGTGTAGCTTGTCTTGAAAGCAAAATGGTTATGTCAAAGGCTCCTATTTCACAAAGTCTTTTGGATCTAAAATTTACCTAACTTGTGTGCTTGCAGAAAGGGGTGATCATTTGAAACAATCCAAACTACTAACAAATCTTTGTTGCAGGACCTTGGCAAGGGTTTTTGATCTTTATTGTATGCCTTGTTTTCATAGATTAGCAAACACTTCAATTGGTCCACTAAAATTGAACTAGTGTCTTTTGTGTCTTGAGTAATAGGCTCTTTTTGTTTTATCTTTAGAGGGCCTATCTCTCCGTGTGGTCATTAAGACTACTAGTGAGGAGAGAATGACCCAACTGGTAGTGGGGAAAAGCCATCATCTTTTGAACCACTATAAATAACTGTATTCATGGTGAAAACTATGGATAACGTGTGCTGATTAGTTCATACCGACACTATGTCTCCCCATAAACCCGTTTGATCAAATTTATTTGATCAATTGTAGGGTGTAACTCCTACTGGCTGGGAGCCTTCTATATTTACAGAGCTGAAAGTGTTGCATTTATGGCCACATGAGCATATGCCCTTAATAGAAATTTTTTGTTTTAGAAGCCAAAATCCTTCTAGTTGTTGGGGCAGGAGGTCGGACCTCTAGAGCGGCCCACACACATATGGTTCCTAGTAGAGATACAAAGTTCACCACAAGGAGTTTTCGTGGGGACTGATGCTTGGCTGCCCCGAGAAGTGAGTGTCGAGGATGGAGCCAGTGGGGTCAAGCATCTAAGTATCCACTTTGAATAGCGTAGCCTCATGTGGGATCAACAACTATTGTCCTGGCCAGCCATAAGAATTGTGCTTGTCTTATTTTGAACAATCAAACATTCAAGACCAAACATCAAAACATTGTGTCTTTTGTGTCTTCAAGTGTATGCAAAACAATTTTACATCAAACAACACACTTTCTTTTGAGTCATTTTGAGTCTAAACACTTGCAAACATTGAGTCTTCATCAACATTGTGTCCTCTTGTCACGGAAAATAGTCAAACATTCAGATTTGGTCACAACAAAACAACTTCACAGATTGGAAAAATTGCACAAAATTTTTAGAAACCCGTCTGTGTCTGATAGAACCATGTCTATGTCATCTAACCGCATCTATGAAGTGTAGAAATGTGTATGTGTCCTTTGAGCAACATTGCATTTACAAAATCTCAGAAATGCATCTGTGTCTAATAGAACCACATCTGTGTCATCTAATCGCGTCTGTGAAGGGCAAAAACATGTCTATGTTCTCTTGAGAAACATTGCACTTACAAAAAATATCAGAATCATGTCTGTGTCTAACAGTATCACATCAGTGTCATTTAAGCACGTCTATGTTCAAAATTGAAAAACTTTAATAATCCAGCAAACAAGAAAAGTTAGTTTCAGACTTATTGAGCTTCCTAGGTTATCTCTTCAGGTTTTCATCTAGCATTCAGCCTATTTCTGCATCTCACAAAGTCCATCATTTCTTTACATCTTGTATTACATTCACATTTGTCTAAACTTGAGTCAAAAGGTCACTTGCTTGTCCTCATCTTTCTTTGTCAACACACTACATACAACAAAATTTTGCTAATTGGTCCCTCATCAAGGTCTATCATCTTTGGGTCTCATTTGGTCTTAGTTAGAGTCAAGGTCAACTTACCTCATCAAGAGAAACTATCATCTCTTTGGAAGCCACACCTACTCTACTACATATATACTTGGTCTTACACTTTGGACATTGCAAGTAAACTTCAGATTCAGTTACATTCCATCCAACTCTCGGTCTTCCATATTCTTTCCATTTTCATCTAGTCTCACACATCTTGGTCAATACCTGGTTCATGGTTGAAACCCATTCCCAAAAATCTAGGAGAGAAGATAAAGAGGCTCAAGAATCCGCAAACATGAGTTCCTATGAGTACGACAATGATACCTTTTTTAATTCTGATCATACTACATTACCTGACATGGATGCCTATAGAAACATTCTAAATGTTGAGAACATGGACACTACAAACAACAATGACACATGCAATGACAATATGGACAACATTTTAGTACATTTAGCAGAAGTGGAAGACTCCATTATGGATCCCCGTTTCAATCGATTGGTTGAGGAAATAATGAGGAGAGATAGACAATATTTCTTACAAGTGATGGCACAAAGTGGAGCCAAGATCCGTCATGATTTTTACATGTCTCAAATAATGGAACATCAACCTTTGCAACAACCTCACCTCAACATGGATCAAAGGAGGCCTAATAGTGGAGGCAATAGAGGACCACATCTTGTGCCTGAATCACCATCATCTTTGTTTCAAAAACCAGAGGTCCCATACACACATGGTCAAGCATATGATACTCACCTTCGCAGACCATTATGGAAGTCTTATGCAGAAAAATATACTCAATCACATGCTAATGCTAAAGACATACCACCAAAGCAATTGGATATTCAAAGGCATGCTCAAAATTTGGAGACAAGGAAACCCAGTGTCAAATTTGGGGGAAACACAATAGAAAAAACTCATGACATGCCTATAGAGTATGGTATACATGGACAAAGCAAATATTCCATTCCTCACCATGACTCTATACCAAGTAATCCTTATATGCATATGCAACACCATTATAGACCTCCTCCATATGAACATGTGTATGATCAATATCATCCATATATGCAACATGATCCTCCTCCACCCGACGCTTCAGGCATGGGGTGTGGTCCAAGAAGTCGGTCTCCACCTAAGAACAATTTGGAACAGCAAATCAAGGACTTACAAAAGAAAACGGAGGACATAAATACACCGAAGCCATCTTACACAATGAGAGACATATGTCCATATCCATTTGACAAAAGCATTCCAATGCTTCCATTTCCTACACACTTCGTGACACATAAGTTTGATAAGTACAAAGGAAAAGGGGATCCTAAGGCACATATAAGACAACTTTTCATAGCTTGCATTGAGGTAGGAGCAGAAGAGACATATTTGATGAGATTATTCCCACAAAGCTTAGGTGATCAAGCTATGGAATGGTTCTCCCAACTTCCACCTGGAATTAAGTCATGGGGTGACTTAGCAGAGGCATTTATCCAACATTTCTCATACAACATAGAGATAGACATATCAATCACTACTTTGTGCAACACCAAGCAAAGGGATGGAGAATATTTTTCATCATTTTTACAAAGATGGAGAAATCTAGCCAGCAGATGCTGTTGTGAAATTCTACAAAAACAAATGGTAGAGATGTTTACCCAAAATGTTAACAAAGACATTGGTTATGACTTAAGAAAAGCTTGTTTGTCCACCTTAAAGGATGTTATTGAAAAAGGCTTAGCAACAGAGAAGGTCCTAATTGAACAAGGAGTCGTTAATATATTCAAAGAAAACAAAGAGGACTTTAAAGGAAAAGACAAGCCAAGATTTTGGAATAAAAACAAGAACACAGTCAATGATGGTGTTGTTGATGCCAATATAGTACGACCCAAAATTATTTTTTCTAGATCAAGCTCTATAAACAATCAAGTGAATAATCAAACAACTTCCAAGTCAGGAAGGAAGTACACTCCATTGGGAGAACCACTAGAGTCAGTTTTCAAAAAGCTAGTGGCAAACAAAATAATAACAATTCCAGATATGCCTCCATATGAGCCAAAGGTCAAACCCAATTGGTGAAATGATGATTAGTATTGTGAATTTCATAAAAGCAAAGGTTGTAAAACTGGAAATTATCATCGACTGAAGAACATCATACAAGATCTGATTGATAGAGGTGACATTGAGATTGAAGGACACTCATCCAATCAAGAACATGACATGTTTAAAGAACCATTCCCAAAGCATGACAAGGGAAAATCTAAAGCCATAGATGACCAAATCAATTATACCAGAGCATCTTATAACTATGATTCAACTATCAATCACATTTCAATGGAAAATTATGTCTATACCATTATCATCAAGGACAAAACGCTTGAAAAATTCTACCCAAAGACCCAAGATTGTCCTAAAAGGAATTGGATCTTCTTCTGAACCTACCTCTGAATATAATGTTACAACTCATCGAGGTAAATTCACTTTGCAAAGTGATCCAGCTAAAAACACCGCTTCCTCCTCAACCAAGCATGAGTATGACCTTATAGAACAGTTAGGGAAGACACTCGTGCTTATCTCAATCCTTGAGCTCTTACGCATATCCCCCGCACATAAAGCTATTCTTGACAAAATCTTGAGAGACACTCCTGTTCCTACTGATCTGAATGTGGACTAGTTTCAAGCCATGGTGGGATACCTTTCTGTTCCACACTCCCTTACATTCACAAAAGTCGATGACGCCTTCGTGAGCCAACCACATAATGCACCTTTACACATTGAAGCCTTCATACACAAACATCGAATAAAACATGTAGTCACACAAATCTGTCCAGCTTAATTAAATGAATATTTGCTATTCATTTGACTAAAAGTACACTAGCCATGAGTTAATTAATTAATATTTAATTAATCCATCTTCAAACATTCTCCTATTAATTAAATAAATTATTCAATTTATTTTAATTAATTCATTAAACCAAGTTCACAAATCAATTAAATGAATAAAATCTATTTATTTAATTAAATGCCCCTATTCCTCTTTTAAATAAATTAAATTAAATATTTATTTAAATCATTATCCCCCCCCACTTGCATTCTCCTAAAAATGCAACTTGCACACATTTATTGAAATAAATGAATTTTTATTTTAAATAAAATCCTATTTTCCCTCACCCACCAAACCCACTTGCATTCCTAAACCCCTTCTAGATTCTTCTAACCCCTTCCTAATTAGCCTAATCCATCCCCTGATTATTGTCACATTCCTAAGCACATGGAGTCACTTCTCAAAGACTTCAAAGTCTTTGAAAAGCATTTAATGCTTTGTGTGTTCAACAATTTAACCTCCAAAGTCTTCCAAAGCCACTAATGGCTCTTACATGACCATTAATGACTCTTACATAACCATTTATGGTTATTTCAACTTGTCTCCCCAAGCACTTATTGCTTTGACCATGTTTATCCCTTTTTGCCTTTGCACAAGAGTTTATCCATTGGATAAAAGCTTTATTCTTTGAATAAAGAGTTTATTCATTCAACTAACCTTGACCTTAACTCCCAAGGTCATGTCAAGCATTTAATGCTTATTCTCTCTCCTCTAAACCTATCTCACATTGACACATGTCATCCTAGGATTGGATTGAAAGCCCTCACATGGATTTGAAACCATTCAATCCTGACCCTTGTTGAGATTGCTCAATCTCAACCATCCATTGCTCCATTTTTCCTATAAATAGAGCCCATTTCTTCATAATCTAGATCTTGAAAAACTTGTATGCATTTAACCTATAGGCATTTCAGAGAGCATTTAGCATAGCAATCTAATATCTTGTTATTTTGGTTAAAATCAATCATTTTTAATAGCATCTAGTATTTTAGCTTTTCATTTTACATTTGGAGCAAATAATCAAATCTCAATCCTCCATAAGCATCCATAGTGCAAAAAGCTACTGAGAGCTACACTATTTTGGAACTTGGAGAGGAGAGGAACAAAGGAGAAGGAGCCAAGAGCATGTTAGGAGGCATTTGGAGATGCCTCATCATATTTGCTTCTTTAGTTAAATATTCTTTCATGTTCTTAGTATCTCTTTTGATATGCTTGTTTAGATTAGCTTTTGGTTAACTAACACTAACGATCTCTTGTGTCTTGTGTTGTTTGTCATTTGCTAACCTTGTCCATTTTGCAGAGCATCATTTGGTGAACCCGACGTGAATCCAAGCACCCAAAAAAATCATTTATTTCTGACCAATAACATGTTTGAATATTGAAATTGTCACACAGGTTGCACTTTAGCGCTATTGATCACGTTATAGTGCTATTGAAACTTGTTGTTCTAGCGTTATTGTTCTTACAATAGCGCTATTGTATCAAGTTTAGCGCTATTGACATGGTTTGAGCACTTTTGACCTTGTTTTGGCGCTATTGATCCTATTTGAGCACTTTTGCCTTCTCTATCTTTTTTTTCCTTTTAGCGCGTTTGTGTTAAATAGTCCGTCTGTTCAAACACAGACTAGCGCTATTGTAACAAAACGTTGTAAAAAAGACCTTGTAACCAAAAAAGTGAAAATTTTTAGGCTTGTGGAAGCCCCCCTTAGATATGGATTTTACTAACTGGTTATTGTTTGTGTAGGTTTAAAAACTCACCTTTTTAAAATCGAAAACTTTATTTTGGTGTTTTAAGAATTGAACAAACTAACTTTCCCTTGCTTTCCAGTTAGGATCACTTGTTTTTGGTGCATTAAAACTGAACAAAACAAAATTTGTTTTCTTGCAAGTTAGGAAACACTCTTTATTTGGTGCTTAAAATCAACACTTCAATTTTCTTGCATCAAACTAAAGAATTTACAATCCACACTTCAATTTTTGGTGCACATAAAATACACAATCAACTTGTTTAAAACTTTTGCAAAGCAATTTTCCTTCATGCATACGTGCTTCAATTTCAGTTGACTAGGATTTTCAAAATTCTAGTTTACTCAAACCTTTGCATTTGAAGTTAAAAAGAACACCATGAATGTTGGAGCAACATCTCCAAATAGTTAGATCACATTGCAATGGCAAGTTAAAAAGAACAAGTGTTTTCGTGCTTGGCACACTTGTGCAAAAAGTTGGTCGAGTGGTCCTACTTCTTACACACACTATCCTCTCCCTTGGCTTTCGTGGTCCTAGGTGCAAGAGAAAAGTGTTAGTAACACTCAAAATTTTAATCTTTTTAAGAGGGGCCTGCCAAGAGACACATCACTCTTGGGAATGATCTCATGCGGTAAATCCTTCGAGCCGCTATAGAAATCAGGTGAGAGCGAAAGCTATAGCCTTGGGTATAGTTGTTCCTACAGTGTAACTGGCCAAAAGGACAAATGGGCCCCACCACTGGTTACAAAGCTCTTAAGTGAGTCACTATAGAATGAACTTATGTCCAAAAATATCGAACATGACTAAACACCTTTAAGTAGTAGCCCACCCATTCTATTGATTGAAGATATTTGCAATATAATTTAGTGCAAGAGCATAGATGGTTTTGCTCGCAAGATACTCACCATACACATTTCCTTGAGTAGAAACATAGCTTTTTGAAAAGTCACTTATGGCTTGATAAAAGTGGTGACTCCCCCATCATAGGGATCATCTATTTGTTATGCTCGTGCAAGACTTAGTATATCACATCCTTACCTACCATGGCAGGATTCATAAGGTATGTAGTACCAAAGTCGAAGAAATATCAAGATGTGGGCTAAATTTATCACAATTGGCTATTTGACCTTAGGGATAAAAAGTGTTTGAAGTGTTTTCATTTTAGTCAAAGACCAAGTGCAAATTGAGCCAACTTCAGGCTTTGAAAATACACCTTAAAATACATCTAAAAGAAAGGGTCATATAAAAGTCCAAGGATTGGGTTGATCTAGACCCATACTCATTTGTGCCTTTGAGGCAACATTCTTGTGTTTGTGTGCTTTCTTTGTTTTCTTGTCAAAGAAACATCAAAAAAATCAATTCCAAAACAAAGTATTCATCCAACCAAACATCTTTCAAAGCAACCACAAAAATATAAAAAACAACGTGCAAAACCACAAAGAATCAAACTTTATGACCATTCTTCACCTCTTGTGAAAGAAGAAATGTCATCAGAATATCAACTTGAAAAGAATACCATTGAGCTCAAAGGCTTTGATCAAAAGGAGGAATTCTTCTATCTAAATAGACAAGTCTTTGTCTCCCATAGAGTTTTTCTACGTCACATGCGTCTCTACCTTCAAGGAAAAACAAACGAATTTGATTCAGAGTCATCAAACCGCAGAGCTTTTATGCAATATAGAGCTTTGAGTTATCACAAAAACCAAGGAGGTAAGATTAATCCCAACTTTTTCCCAAACATCTGTATCACATACAACGTAGCTCGAGAAATACCACCAACACCCGAAAGGGAAGAGGTAGAGTTTGTTCCATTTGTGACACAAAGCTTTAATTAAAGTTAAAAACATGTTCATCCCTTATCTCACTCATACATCATCACTTCATCATCAATCCGTTCCAACTCTCAAAACATTAAGAGGTTCTTGTCTCGAGTTCTCTTTTGAGATATTGCTTGAATCAAACACATCACATCACTTTTTAGATTGTTTCTACATCTAGGATAAGCTCATCCTAAGAGACACATCTACGCAAGTTAAAACTAGTTCATGAGTGAATCCTCTCATTACTAGGTAGTTAAATCTCTAACACATCTCAGATTTCTCTACACCTTATCACATCCAACCTTATCAAAAGCAAACAAGCAATTCAAAGAAGGAATTTTGGTTACATCCACCTTTAAGTGTTAGAGATCCATATGCAAAACACTTCACCAACCATCAATCTTTCATTTCATCAACTCATCATCATTTTCACACAACTTCAACAAAAGCTTGTAAACAAAATGGCCCAAACCCAGTCTCAGTCAAGGCAACGAGAAATATAAATTGAGGAAGAAGAAGAGGAAAATCTCAATGAATTTCAAGAAGCACTTGGAGGAAATGCAAATGACGAAAACCCAAGTACTCCCACTCCTGCAACAATAGAAAGGGCCCAGCATAACCCTCTCTTTAATAGACTTTTTGACAAAATACTGAGGAGAAATGCGGATGCTCACTTTTTAAAGCTCTCTCAAGAAGGAGCAAAACTCCCCTCTGACTTTGATCTTGCCCAATTAAGACAAGCATCAGAATGACAAAGTCACCATGAAGAGGAAAGAGGTAGAGATCCCATTAGATATAACATTCCTCGAGGTAACCCACCACCTCCTCCTCCAAATGAAATGGAGATGTTGCGGCAACAAGTCGAGAATCTTGCCCAACAACTTAATAGTGGTGTCAAAACTAACCAATTCTCACTCAATGACATCTGTCCCTATCCTTTTGATAGGAATCTTTATATGCCACCCTTTCCACGAGGATTTGAAACACCCAAATTTGAAAAATATAAATTTGAAGTGGCATATGAAGACACATACCTAATGCGCCTTTTTCCCCAAAGCTTGGGTGGAACAACCACATCATGGTTTTCCCGACTATCAGGTGGCATTAGAACATTTGAGGAACTCATCCAGAAGTTCCTAGCTCATTACTCCCATAACATTGAACGCGACATCACCATGGCTGATCTGTGCAACACTAAACAAAAACTAGGTGAACTATTCTTAGTATTCCTACAAAAATGGCATCAAATGTCTAGCAGACATTCTCTTCAGTTACCTGAACGAGAACTAGTGGAAATACTCATTTCCAACTTAAACGAAGAAATGGAATTTCACCTGGATGTCAAAGACGCAGACTCTTTTAATGATATGATCACCAAGGGTTTGAAATGTGAATGAGCCCTCATCAAGAAAGGACTTATCAAAATCTATAATGAACCAAAGGATAGTCCTTGCCCATGCTTCAATAGTGATAAACCAAGCTTGTGGAACAAAAATAAGAATATCGTTAATTATGGGGTTGTGGATGCCAGGACTATAAAAACCGCACAACCTATCGTTCGGTTTGCAGGACAGAATCCCCCACCTCAGAATAACACAAATATTCCTTCCAATCAAGGTCGCATCACATCTCACGATGAACCTAGACCTTATCAGCAAAAGCAAAAACAAACATACACTCCCTTAGGGGAACCCATTGAAACAGTATTGTGACAACTCCTTTCTCAAAATTTGGTCACTCTACCTAAGACATCAAACTATGAGCCTCAGGTCAAACCGGCATGGTGGAGAGATATTGAACACTATGATTTCCACCAAGGGAGAGGACACAAGACAAGTAATTGTCATTGATTGAAAGATCTTATTCAGGATCTTATTGACCGAGGTGAAATTGAAATCGAAGGACATGACCCAAAAACAACAAACAATGATCATCTGATGTTCAAAAATCCACTTCCATCGCAAGATCAAAGGGGTCCTTCCACTTCTAGGTGAGGCACTGATACCACAGATTATATGCAGGCTGCATATAATTACATTGTAAATCACCTGTATGATGCCAATGAACAAGTTGCAACTATAACCATAAAAAATCCCAACTCCAATTGCAATGTTGTTACACGTCGCGACAAGGTTACCATAAAGGCAGCTCCACAAGGCACCACCTCCATACCAAAGCAGTACAATCTTGTGGAACAATTAGACAAAACGCTTGCACTTATATCCATTTTAGAGCTATTATGCCTATCGCCATCTCATAAAACAATCTTGGATCAAGCACTCCAAGAGGCGTCAGTCCCTACAAACCTAAATATAGACCAATTTCAAGCCATGGTTGGAAGTCTAAAGTCATCACATTGTCTCACTTTTTCCGAAAGTGACAACTCTTCTTTCCAGCAAACTCATAACGCTTCACTACACATTGAAGGCTTTATCAACCAGCATAGGATCAAGCGAGTCTTGATCAATAATGGAGCAGGCCTGAATATTTGTACCCTACAGTTAGTCACAGCATTGGGATATGCCATAGAATCAGTGGATCCTCGCAAGAAGATCACAATCAAAGCCTATGACAATGCAGAGCGTTCATCCAAAGGAGTGGTGGTACTACCAATCCAAGTGGGCCCTGTGGTAAAGCACATCATCTATCAGGTTTTGGACCTTCCTCTGCCATACAATCTATTATTAGGAAGACCTTGGGTACATGCCATGCAAGCCGTTCCATCTACCTACCATCAATGTATCAAATTCCCACATAACGGTGTAGAGATCACAATCCTGGGCGATGCAAATCCCTTTGCGTATTGCCATAATATCAACCATCAACCAGAGATTACCATTCCTAATAATAGAGAAGCCATTTCCTCCACATCATATATAAGTCCCACCTCTCTTTCTAGTTAGAACAACACTATACCAAAGCAAGAAAAGTTTAAGATGAAAATAGCAGAGGAAGGTCCTGGGGAATACAACTTGAGTCAACTCTTTTGTGTGGGACAAATGCCCACTTCTCCTAGAACACATGGTAAACCACAACAGTTACTCCAGCAACCACTAATCATGCCAACATGTGCTTTGACGCCTTTCATCCTTGGAAAGAGTCAAGAAGAAGAAACCCAAGATGAGGACTTAGCGAAATGGATCTATAAGGATCCCATCACCACTGATATACCGCGAGTTAAGCTTCCCATAGATCAATATGGCAAAGGTCTCCTCATTATGCAAAGAATGGGGTATGATGGTCAGAGTGCTTTGGGATGTTGCAAACAAGGACAACATGAACCTCTGCTATCTAAATTAAAGCCCAAAGGTAATACAGGCCTAGGCTTTGAAAAAGAGATCTTTCCTAAACTCAAATTCAAAGGAAAACCCCGCAAACCATTATATCAGCCTATTGTAGAGAGGACACCTTTCATTATCAAAGCAGCATCAAACACCATCGCAACTGCCCCACCGAGGCTCCAAATCCCAACACCACCATCTACAATTCCAATCATCTCACCAAGTGAACCAGTAATCCCATTGGCAGTAGCAATAACATCACCATTAGCGGTAGCAACTGTATCAGAATCTGCAGTAGCATCTATGACACCAGCAGTTCCAGCAGAAGCAACTGAGTCAACACTACCGATACTCCCCATATTGAATTCCTTAATCCCCATCGACCTTCCTACAGCACCGCTCATTTCATCTACAAAGGTACATCAACTGATCACACCTGCAGTATTTAACTCAAAGGACATCCCAGTATGGTATAGTAATCGGATGCTGGAAAGTGACTCAGAGACTGACTCACATGAGTGGGGATTTGATTCTGTCCAGCTTAATACTTCAGATGAGGAAGACACATCACTACCTCCACCATGCAAAGACATCCCTATTTATGGAGAAGCACAGATAAGGACTTCTTAGGTTCTTGAGCTATAAACATCTTCCACAGACCCTACGTCTCATCCTACACCTTATTCTGACAGGGAGAGTACCATCAACGACCTTCACCACAACGTCTTAACCCTCTTCGATACATCTAACCCACTTAACCTAATCGATGAAGTAATGCCCATTATTCACCCTGAACTCATCGAATGGAACCAACCAAATCCCCCATGTCTTGACTTCTTCCAAAATGATGAGGCCATCATTGACTTTTTGGAATTAAGGGATAACCTACCAAGCGGGGATCACAAAGTTGGATTCGCCATAGAACTAAATAGTGTAGCATATTTCGGGGTGGATGCCAAACCTTTTAGCTACAAAAATATAACAATAAAACATGGATCTTCCAGTGAAAACCACACCATGGCATTGTTTGATCCAACAAAAATAAAAAGAAAGAGCATATCCAATGGTGAAAACCTCTCCGAGGCACCTGAGGATGAAGGGTTTGACATTCTCCCTGCTAGTACACAATAGGAACGATCAACGATTCTCATTGAGGAAACCAAAGAATACAATGTGGGGACTCCTGAAAATCCTCATCTCATACATCTGGCATCTCTTCTCATTCTGGAAGAACAACCTAAATTTATAGAGTTCTTTCAAAAGCGTTAGATCAACTTTGCATGGTCATATGCAGACATGCTTGGACTTGATCCTGATTTAGTCATGCATCACCTCACCATAGTAGAAGGAGCCAAACCTGTCAAGCAGAAGCTTCGTAAGATGCATCCTCAGATTGCAGTGCTAGTCAAAATAGAACTCAAGAAACTCCTAGATGTTGGTTTCATTAGACCAATTGATTATGCAGAATGGATCTACAACATTGTGCTTGTTGGTAAACCAAAAGGGGGCATCCGCATTTGCACTGACTTCAAAGATTTGAATAAGGCCTGTCCTAAGGATGACTTCCCCCTACCAAATATCGACATCATAGTAGATCTGACAGCAGGACATGCCATGCTTTCACTCATGGATGGCTTTTTCAAGATACAATCAGATAAAGATCGCAGCAGAAGATCAACATAAAACAGCCTTCACATGTCCATGGGGCACATATTGCTGGAATGTAATGCCTTTCGGTCTAAAGAATGCAGGAGCGACCTATCAATGAGCAATGACCACCATCTTCCATGACATGATGCATTCTATGATGGAAGATTATGTTGATGACTTACTAGCAAAATCACTCACCAGAGAAGGACATCTCAACATATTAGATAAAATCTTTGATAAACTGGAACAATACCATGTTCGACTCAACCCAAAGAAATGTGTCTTTGGAGTAACCTCCAGGAAGCTTCTAGGATACATTGTCTCAAGTAAAGGTATTGAGGTCGACCCAACAAAGGTAAAAGCAATCATGGACATGCCACCACCAAAGAATATCAGTCAGCTAAGAACATTACAAGGATGACTTCAATCCATCCAAAGATTCATTGCACAATTGGCTGATAAGTGTCACCCATTCACACATCTGCTACACAAGAACATCCGCTTTCAATGGGATGCTAGATGCCAGCAAGCATTCTAGATGCTTAAAGACTATCTCATGAATACACCATTGTTGGTCCCACCAGATCCAAGTAGACCGTTATTACTCTATATCTCAGCAATAAGTACAACATTGGGGGTACTACTGGCACAACATAATGTAGAAGGCAAAGAATGTGCCATCTACTACATCTCTTGCACACTGGTTGGTTATGAACTCAATTACACACCTATTGAGCAGGATTGCCTAGCAGTAATCTTAGCAGCCACTAAACTAAGGCACTATCTGTTAACACATAAAGTACAACTAATTGCAAAGATTGATCCACTCAAATACTTACTCAGTAAAGTAGCATTGACAGGCCGCTTGGCCAAATGGGTGATGATTCTAAGTGAATTTGACATCAAGTATGTGGACCGTAAGGCAATCAAAGGTCAAGTTATTGCAGATCAGTTGGCCAATGCACCCCTCATAGGCGATCATCCTCTCATTTCTAATTTTCCAGATGAGGAGATATTCATGATCACAACAACACAACCATGGAAACTATACTTTGATGGTTCATATACTAGGCATGGCTCTAGGGCAGGCATTTTGTTTATCACACCTCAAGGTGATAGCATCCTGAAGTCTTACAGGCTCACATTTCCATGCACCAACAACATAGCAGAGTATGAGGCATTGATCACAGGACTCAGGCTCACCGTACAATGGAAATTACAAGAACTACAAGTATATGGTGACTCACAACTGGTCATTTGACAAGCAACAGATAAATATTAGACCAAGGATGATAAACTCTTGCCATATAAGAAAATGGTGGACACTTTAAAAGCATCATTTGCTACAATTACCTTTGAGAAAATACCAAGAGATCAAAATCAAGCTGCTGACGCCATGGCTACCATCGCATCTCTCCTAGATATTCCACAAAATTCAACATGCTACGAGTTCTTGGTAGAATAGCTTTGGATCCCCGCTTATGATATCCCTAAATCTAAGATGATATGTCACCTTGTTGGATCCGAATCCCCATGGTACAGTGAGTTCTACACCTATCTCCGCGATCACACCCTTCCTCCCAACCAATCAAATAACCAATGTAAAACCTTCATTCACCAAATTGCTCAATATACCATTATTGCCAAAACCCTATACCGACGCAGTCTTGATGGTACTCTCCTTCAATGTCTGGAACAAGATGAGATAACAAAGGTCTTGGAAGAGATACATGAAGGAATTTGTGGGACTCACTCAAGTGGTCCGTCACTAGCCAAGAAACTCTTGTGCATGGATACTATTGGCCATCTATGGAAAAAGACTCCTACTACTTTGTCAGGAAGTGCAAAAAATGCCAAATTCATGGAGACCTAATACATGCACTAGCACAAGAATTGCAACCCATCACAACACCATGGCCTTTTTGTCAATCAGGTCTTGACCTTGTGGGTAAAATCCATCCATCTTCATCCAATGGCCACAAATTCACTATTATTGCCACCGAATATTTCACAAAGTGGATCGAAGTTGTTCCACTTACCCAAGTCACCGGCAAGTAGATCGCCTCATTCATCCTCAATTACATCATCTGCCGGTATGGTGTACCCATGTCCATCATCACAGATAACGAACTTCCTTTCAAAAATCAAGATGTCAGTGAGCTCTGTGAGAAGTTTCATATCCAACACCGTTTTTCCACTCCCTATTACCCACAAGGCAATGGTTAGGCCGAAGCATCAAATAAAAACATATTGCAGATTCTAAAGAAGATAGTCAATGATTCCAGTTGTGATTGGCATGTTCAATTGAATCTAGCACTATGGGCATATTGAACTAGCATTTGAACCCCTACATGCGCAACTCCTTACTCACTAGTCTATGGAGCAGAAGCTATCTTACCTATTGAGGTTGAGATACCATCTCTACGGGTTTCCTTACACAATCTCATTGATGACGAAGCCTATAGAGTATCCCATCTTCAGGACTTAGAGTTACTTGATGAGAAGCGACAAGCTGCATACAACCATCTCAAAGCCTATCAACAACACATGAGTAGAAGCTACAATCACCAAGTTAGACCTCGTACATTTGAGGTAGGTAATCTTGTTCTCTGAGAAAATCCTTGTAACCAACCAAATAGAGAACATCAAGGAAAGTTTGAATCAAACTGGCTAGGTCCATATGTTATCACTGCTATATTTGGGTCTAGGGCATATCAGTTGGCTACTTCAGAAGGAGAACCGCTCACAAATCCAATCAACAACATGCACCTCAAATGGTTTAATACCTAAGCTGTACAGAGCATCAGGCTCCCCTGCATACCAGAAAAACAATCCAAAAACATTCAAATAAATGTCCTGAAGAAAATATAAAAACATCAAAATAGTAAAGAAAAATCATGCATCCAAATGGTGAACAAACACTCCGGTGGCACCTTGGGTAAGTGCAATGGTGAAAACCTGGCAAACAGGCGCCACTCGTAAAGGCTATGGCTCTATTATCTTTCAAGATCGTTATGATCACACTCATTACATACACACATTCATCCATCCAAACCATGGCTTGTTATTTAATCTGTAATCAAAGAAAGTACTTCATGCATCTTGCATCCCACTTTTTCATAGTCATGTCTAAACTTGGGGGCAATGCCCTTAAATCTAGTTGATGGAAGTAGATTCTACATTACTTGTGATTCATTGGGTTTGTAGTGTCCTAAAATTGTGACACTTGCAATTTCGACTGCTTTTGGGTCTTCATGATAGCGGCGCAACGTTGAACCTGAATGGAGACCCCGAAACCTATTTACAACACCAAAAACTGCATTTTTCCACACCCTGGCCTGATCCCTCCTTGCACCCTACTGTCCCAGGAGGTGGGACCATGGCGCCCAGCGCCCTGGTCCCCCAGGACCATGGCGTCCAGCACCCTGGTCCCTGGCCCTATTTTGGGCCCGGTCTCTTTTGGGCATCGGGTCTTTAAGTTTTCAAATTGGAAAATAATGTTTCCTGGTTGGCCTAAGGTCGGGAAAATCAGTCTATCAGCCCTAATTGACAAGTATATAAACTACATTTCCTCTCCCATTTGAGGAGGTGGAAAAAAAAGGAAATGAGTAGGAACAAGACGTGGAAGCGATATTCAAATATTCAAACATTCAAGCATTCAAGCATTCCTTCAAACAATTGAACATTCTAAGTCTCCATTCAAGGCTAAGTGTTACATTCAAGACAAGGATTCAACCATTGAAGAGGAGATCACATACAACTTACAACATACAACATACTACATACATTACACCTTCGCATGTAAGAATACAAACATTCTTACAACAAGGTATCAGTACTTGTTTACATTACAAACATTTACATTTACAGCATTCTCATTTCTTGGTTAATTCCAAAACTGGGGTTTGACCTAAAGGAAAACCCCTCATCCCTAACCCCCCAATCATCCTCTCTTTTCTGTGTGTAGGTTGCAGGTACGCAGCTGTAATTGAAGATCTGGAATCCTTGTGCAGAGACGAACAGATCCCCCTTCGTTTCGCGGATTTTTCGGAGGACCGTGTGCATGCCGGGCGCCATCGTCCTGTCAACTTTCGCTCAAATTTGCAAAACAGCACCGTCCCGACATTTTACTACTAATTCCAGGTCCGCAGCTTAATCCCATATCCCTATCTCTGTTTATAAGCGAATCTTTCCTACTTTACATGCATTCCTAGTTCAATCTTTCTATCTACATTCTTTACAAAAGAGGGTATCCTTGATGTCTTAACCCTTGAAACTCATTTAGAATCCAATCTTGCATTGTGTGGGATTGGATCTTGTGGGTTTCAACCCCTCTTTTGAATGTAAAGTCTCTCCTAAGTGAAAACCATCAACCCTAGTGACTCTCCCTTCTCTCTCCTTGGAGTTGGGGAGGGGAGAACAACTAGGGTTTGATTTTTCCGCTTTACATTTTGGTGAACCCGATGTGAACATCCTCATTCTGATTATTCATGGTTAGATCTGAAAAATTTGCTTCCCTAATTACATTTCCATGTTTGATCTTTTGCAAATTTTAGAGGCTAATTGCATAAAAACCCTAAAATTTTCTTTTTAGTAATTAAACTTGTGGAATGTTTAATTGTTAATGCTTGTTTCAGATCTACCCTTCTATTGCAAATTATCAATTCATATTTGTGCTTTAATTCTGAAAATTAAGTGGTTAAATGTCAAAACCCTAATTTTTAAGACCTTCTTGATTCAACCTTTGACTGATAATTTCACTAATCAAAACACTTCCAAATCGGCTGTAACTTTGGATTCCGCAATAAAATCACAATATCTTTCATCCCTGAAAATTTGGAAAAAAGTTGTGAGGACCGTGTGCACCTCGAGCGCCATCGTCCCCAACATTTTTTTCGAAATTTCGGGAGCTAGATCTTACTGTATTTTTCTGCTAAAATTCGGAATTTTGGCTGATTTTATCAAATTTAACACTTTCAAAATTAAAGTCAAAGTTGGTCTAGCGATTGCTTGGATTGAGGCTTATAATCATTCAAAAATTGTTGAAATTGAAATTTGTGTTAAAATTGTGTTTCTTACAGTCCTAAATCTGAAAAGTGTGTTGGCATTCATTCGAAATTTCAGTGTTTTATTCAAATTTTTGCAGTTTGTGACTTTTGAAATTAAGTGTTTAATTGCAACAACCTTGATTTCCACTTTCAAATTTGAATTTTGCATGAAATCAAGTTAACTTTTAAATTTCTAAGCCTGCATTGCTTTCAGTATTCCCTCTAAAATCATAAAATTCAAAATTTCAGTTTCCCTCTCTTTTTCAAGATTCAAATTTTACATTTTTCAACAATCTTGGTAGGGTTCAATTTTGAGATTGCAACTTTAATTTGGCCTATCTACAGATCATAAAATCACTCAATTTTTTCAGATTAGCTTTAAAATCATCATAACTTTCATCCCTGAAAATTTCAAAAAAAGTTGTGAGGACCGTGTGCACTCCGTTCGCCACGGTCCCGGACATTTTTTCTGAAATTTTGGGAGATTGTCCTGATTGCATTTAACAGCTTAAATCTAGGAGATTGGTTGATTTTATTGAAATTTGCTACCTCTAAAATTCAAAATCTTCTCTCTCTCTTTAGTGCATGAGTTTTACAACAATAAGCCCTACTTACACTATTCCCGTTAGACGAAGCCTTAGAATTAAGTCTTTCCAAGGTGTAATTACCGAGGAGATGGAACCTAATTTGAATGGCCTTTTTAACGAGGACATGGGTAATTCCTCTAATCCTCTTAATGATGAAGAAGCTCTCCATGAAGTTTCTGTAGAACAACTTTCAAAATTGGATAACCAATTTGATGATTTTCAACAATGGATGTCTCAAGAATACCCCGATAGTCAAGCTCTTCCTTTAATTGAAGGTCTAAAACGTATGGTTCAAAGTGATAAGAATGGAATTGATATTTTGCGTAGTATTGCACACATTGTGGATTCGAATGTGATGCCTATGAAAAGTTGTGCCGAAACCTTAGGTTATACACAACCTCCTACTCAAGATCATTCTATTCCTTTGACAACTTCTATTTCTAGTATACCTACTTTTACATCAAACATAATGACTACTTCAATACAAGACATTCCTCCTATGATCACTAGTCATGGGGGCAATCCCTCTTCTTCAATCAACCCTCTTCCTTCATTCAATCCAACTTCTTCATTCATTCCTTCAATAAGTGTTCCTATTATATCTCCACAAATGAACATGATGCAAGGGGGCAATTCATTTAACCCTTCCATTCCTCCTTGTAGTGTTCCTCCTTTCCAATCATCTCCTATGACTAACTATCATAGTGTCCCACCACGTTACTCTCAATCAATACCTTCTTTCAATAACATAATACCTCCATCACAATCTAACATGTCTAATATGAACTCTTCGACTGAAGCGACCATTAACAATCTTGCACAAACTGTCTCTTCTTTACAGCAACAAATTGCCTCTATGAATCAATCTAAGTTTAGTGTGCCCACATTTGATGTTGCAAGCTCACTTTCTCTTGACATTGTTCGAGCTATCCCCCCTAAACATGTTGAAATTCTGCATTTGGAGCTTTATAATGGTAAGGGTGATCCTCTAACACATGTTAAGACCTTTCAAACAATATGTACTGATTTTGCTTATGACCAAAGGTTGCTTGCAAAACTGTTTACTAGAACATTAAGAGATAAAGCCCTACAATGGTATTGCTCGTTGCCTTCTTATTCTATTACTTCTTTCGAACAACTTGCAAATGCTTTTATTCAACAATTTCAAAACAATATAAGTCCTAAAGTTACTTTGATTGATTTAATGCATTGTAAACAAGGTGTTAAAGAAAAAGTGACTGATTTCATTGGTAGATATAAGCATTTGTATGCTCAAATTTCTTTTCCAGTGCCTGACAATGATATTCAAAGAATCTTTATTTCTAATTTACAAAAAGATATTAGAGAAAAACTTCTGTTTTCTGAGTTTACTTCTTTCCAACAGTTGTGCGCAACTCTTCACAATTATCAATTGACTGTGAGTCAAATGGAACAAGCAAATCCTATGGCTCCGAGTGATAAGGGTGATTGTAGTCAACAACCATTTGGGAAGTTCAAACCAAACAGAGAGTCCATTAAATTCAATGAAAACATCATCAACAACAATGTGATCAGGTGTGCCTCCTATTTCTAAGTTTTTCAAGAAAGAAAGAAAGTTTACTCCTTTGAATGAATCATTGCATAGTATTATGAATAAGTTATTGGAACAAAATGTGCTTACTCTTCCTCCTATAAGGCAAATAGATCCTGCAAAGATTAATTCACCCTATTTTGATAACAAATCTTTTTGTCAATTTCATCATCATCCTGGGCATGATACTGAAAAATGTTTTGCTTTAAAGGGTAAAATTCAAGATTTGATTGATAATAATACTATCTCTATTTCTGGTGTGAATGGTAAAGGCAACACATCTGTAGCTCCTCCTAACCAAAATCTTCAGATTTTTACTTATCCATTACCTTCTCATACCTCTACTACTGATTCCTCTGTCTCACCTGATGATCTTGTGTCCATGACTCCGAATGTGATTAACTTTGTAGAGCAGCAGAAAATCCCTAAAGAACCTTCCATCACATTTGATTCCAGTGAAACTATCAGGGCACCTGATGGTCCTTTATATATAGTTGCAAAAGTCAAGAATACACCTTGTCGTGGAGTGCTTATTGATCCTTCTTGTATGGTTAATATCATTACTGAAGAATTTCTTTTTACTTTGCAATTGAATCAAGTGATCTATGATGAAACGAATGTGGTTGTGAAACTATTTGATGCATTTTCTTCTCCTGCAATTGGTTCTATTACATTACCTGTTGAGGTCCATAACAAATCCCTTGATGTGGACTTTGCTATTATTCCATCATCCGAACAATTTCGTGTGAAGCTAGGCTATCCTTGGCTATCTTCCATGAAAGCTATTGCTTCTCCTATTCATAAGTGTTTGAAATTTCCCCATAATGGTGAAGTTGCTACTGTCAATCATAGTCTCTTTAAACCAGCTAAAAGAACTTCTAGCGTTCCGTTCCTATTGATTACTTTTGGCCTAAACAATTCCAATCTCTTCCTCCGCGAAGTGATCATCTTTTCAAATCTTATCAAAAGTGGAAAAAAGATATGATCCTATCTCTAAGTGAACCTAGAACACCCAAACTTGACATTCCTATCATTCTTGAGAAGGAAGTTCTTCCTTTGAAAGATAAAACTAATGTCTTTCCTAAAGAAGATTCCCAACCTATCCCTATGAATGTGACTATGTCTATATCTAATAAACTTCCTAAAAGTAGACCTATACCTCCTCATCATGATGGACTTGGTCTCCTTCCTAAACCAAATATTCCTCCTTTATATGGAGCAGTTCCTCCTCCTTCCTCTTATGGAGAGAAGAGACCTTCCTCTTCTCCTATTATTCAACCTAAGAGACTACAACCTAAACACCCAAGTGAAAAGGATGAGAACATTCCTCCTCCTCAATCTTCTCAACTCCCTACTAAGACTAGACGAAATCGTTCTGCACGTGAATGCCGACGAAAGCGTCGTCTTAGAGCTCAGGCAGCTGCCTTTCAAACTTTGCAATCCCCAAAAACACCTTCAGCCAATATTATTCCATTTTCTCCTCAGCCGACGATTGAGCCGAAATCTCCTAAACATAAGATGCATGATGGTCTTGATCCTGTACGAGTTAAAGATCCTATTTTTATAAATCTTGATGATGATATAGATGAAAATGTTATTCATGATGAAAATGTTACTCCTGTTCATTCTGATAGTGAATATGAATATGTTGATGTTGATAACCATCTATCTAACGAATTTTCTAAAGCACTTATCCTAGCTCCTAGACAAGAACACCGTGGCTTGGGGTATGAACATAGCCCTTGTTTGGATCTTGTGATAGCTCCATCTGCTGTGTTGGATGTTCCTCCTCTAGCGTGTTTCCTACCTTCCCGAAATATTGATCAGCAAGATCGGGGGGTAGATGACGTGCTAGACTAGTTCATTAGCATAGCAGACTCTCTTCTCCTCTCTTTTGTTACTTCTTCTATGTGTTACTCTCATTCTTCTATTTGTTGTCCTTGGTGTTGTCTTCCTACCTTCCCGAAATATTGATCAGCAAGATCGGGGGGTAGATGATGTGCTAGACTAGTTCATTAGCATAGCAGACTCTCTTCTCCTCTCTTTTGTTACTTCTTCTATGTGTTACTCTCATTCTTCTATTTGTTGTCCTTGGTGTTGTCTACTTGAGGATGATGCAAAACATTTAGATCTCTTTTGGTCTCTCTCATGTTGACTCAAAAGACACATGTGTTCCCTTCTTCTAGGTGACCTTCCTTGATTGGGGAATGAAGAACAATTATGCATACATACATATGATATACATGAATTATCATACAGCATACTGACCCTGAGAAAAGCGAAGTCACCTTGTGCTTTGTGTTTTGTGTCTATTATCCTTGGGCTTATCTCACACTTGGGGGCTAAATCCTTGTGATAACATGCTCCTTTCTCATTTCTTATATGTATCACTACCTTAAAGCAATCACCCCCGGTGAGGCGTGTGCGATCGCTTTAACGTAGGGGGGCATACATCCCGTTCATATCTTTTCAAGATACCTGAAAATTTCTTGACAAATTTAGCTTTGCCTTGAAAATTTTTGATATCTTTCTTGCATGACTCATAGTGAGGGAACCTTACTACTGACAGTCATGGTTCTTCCTCGTGATCTTCCCTTTTACTTTGTCAATTGAAGTCGTAAGATCCTTAGTCCACTGGGGGCTTGGTGTATCTTGCCTCCTTGATGTGGTGAAAGTTTTTCAATGTTGTTTCCTTGTACTTTACCGAAAGTATGAGCGTACACTTATACTCCCGCTAAAGTGGGGGCTAAATGTAGCATCCTAAAATTGCGACAATTGCAATTTCGACTGCATTTGGGTCTTCACGATGGCGGCGCAACGTTGAACCTGAATGGAGACCCCGAAACCTGTTTACAACACCAAAAATTGCATTTTTCAACACTCTGGCCTGATCCCTCCTTGCACCCTGTTGTCCCGGGAGGTGGGCGCATGGGCCTGGTCTCTTTTGGGCATCGGGTCTTTAAGTTTGCAAATTGGAAAATAATGTTTCCTGGTCAGCCTAAGGTCGGGAAAATTAGTCTATCAGCCCTAATTGACAAGTATATAAACTACATTTCCTCTCCCATTTGAGGAGGTGGAAAAAAAAGGAAATGAGGAGGTGGAAAAAAAAGGAAATGAGCAGGAACAAGACGTGGAAGCGATATTCAAATATTCAAACATTCAAGCATTCAAGCATTCCTTCAAACAATTGAGCATTCTAAGTCTCCATTCAAGGCTAAGTGTTGCATTCAAGACAAGGATTCAACCATTGAAGAGGAGATCACATACAACTTACAACATACAACATACTACATACATTACACCTTCGCATGTAAGAATACAAATATTCTTACAACAAGGTATCAGTACTTGTTTACATTACAAACATTTACATTTACAACATTCTCATTTCTTGGTTAATTCCAAAACCGGGGTTTGACATAAAGGCAAACCCCTCATCCCTAACCCCCCAATCGTCCTCTCTTTTCTGTGTGTAGGTTGTAGGTACGCAGCTGTAATTGAAGATCTGGAATCCTTGTGCAGAGATGAACAAATCCCCCTTCGTTTCGCGGATTTTTCGGAGGACTGTGTGCACGCCGGGCGCCATCGTCTTGTCAACTTTCGCTCAAATTTGCAGAACAGCACCGTCCTGACATTTTACTGCTAATTCCAGGTCCGCAGCTTCATCCCATATCCCTATCTCTGTTTATAAGTGAATCTTTCCTACTTTACATGCATTCCTAGTTCAATCTTTCTATCTACATTCTTTACAAAAGAGGGTATCCTTGATGTCTTAACCCTTGAAACTCATTTAGAATCCAATCTTGCATTGTGTGGGATTGGATCTTGTGGGTTTCAACCCCTCTTTTGAATGTAAAGTCTCTCCTAAGTGAAAACCATCAACCCTAGTGACTCTCCCTTCTCTCTCCTTGGAGTTGGGGAGGGGAGAACAACTAGGGTTTGATTTTTCCGCTTTACAGGGTTCAACATTCAAAACTGTCTCACAAAATCCAAAAACATTCCAAACTGTCTCACAAAATCCAAAAACATTCAAAACTGTCTCACAAAATCCAAAAACATTTAAAACTGTCTCACAAAATCCAAAAACATTTAAAAACTGTCTCATCAAAACACTAAAAAAAAATAGTCAAAACAATCACAAAATCCAAAAAACATTCAAAACAATTCAAAATCCAAAAACAATGGAAAACATCAAAAATCACACAAAAACATGGCAACACATTGAACATACTCATCTAAGCAGATGCTAAACAAACATTGAACAAAATATTCACACGATGATCATTTCTCAAAATTGACCAAAACAATGGACATCAACAATCAAACTATCTTCAAACAACGATGCATCCTTCCTTACCAAAACAAAGACAAAATGACGTTTTCTTTGACAAGAAAATTGTGTTAAGCTATCAAATACTTGGTTGATTTATGAGTAATTCATTCGTTTCTATGTATCAGGTTCCTACAACATTGTTTATGTATCTGTGGCGCATTGTTCTGATGAAGTACTGGGGCATGTACTAATGGTATCTATGTGGGAAGTTCACCAAGCTATGTGATCTTATGCAAAATGCAGTCATACATCATTACGGTTTGCTAACTACAGCCTATACCTCGACCATATGAGCATGAACGATTACCAAGGATCCATATTCTTTATTCTTTATGTATATACTATTTGTTTGTAGGTATAATGCTCTTCCTTTGGTTCCTCCTACCTCATCCAAATTGGATAAAGGTTTTATCTCTTATTACGGTATGAACTTGTCTCAGGATATGATCAGCCTAAGATCAAGGAGGATGATCCAAGTCATGCCTAACGGAGATGATCCTTGTCTGTTCCGCAAGCAATACTCTAGTCGACTTGACCCTTATATCAAGTCATTTGTATTCACTTGCTATATCAAAAATCCATGTAAGAAATACTCAGGTCATCTTGAATCATTATGTCAAGATGCTTGTATTCTCTTCCAACATTTTAAAAAAGCTCAATGATGAAAATAGAGCACTATAGATCATCATTTCATCTCATCTGTTTATATATTGCATTTCGTTGCATATCACCCATCCATTCACTCATTCATATGTAGGATTTATATGCAAAAGTGACCATTAAGCTGGTCTTGGATACAATCATGATCGAGTACTCTGATACATCATCAATGCATCATGCAAAGTCTCAAAAACCTTGCATTCCTCATGGTCATATCATCATTACATTTAGTTGCATTTTGCATTAAGTACATTCATGTCATTTTTAATTAAAATTGCATATAGTTCATTTAGTTTATTAACATTAGTCTTCATTAATCATTTGCATCATTGCATAAATAATTAGATTCATTCATAAAATCAAATTATCCATGATTGTATTAAACCATTTACTATACATTCATTTGGTATCAGTTATCCATTATCATTTTATCATCCTTTATCATCCTTTATCATTTCATACATTCCCTTATCTATTCATTAATTGAAAGGTGCATTCATTCATCCATTATTAAGTATCTTATTATGCTCATTTTTTAGGATTCATTTTTACATTGCATTCATTATCCTTTTTTAATTGCATTAAGGTGTAGTTATTAAACCATAAGTTGTAGTATCATCATATTATCATTTTTACTTAATCATATTAAGGCATTTAGAATCATAAAACCATTTGTTTCCAAACATTGGTTCATACCATTTTATATATTCATTATACATATGCATTCATTTAGACATTATCATATAAACATTTGTACTTTACATTTTGTTTATCCATATTACATTCATCTAAAAACATCTAGATGCATATCCATACATAACATCATTCATTCAAACATTGCATTAACATCATTGCATATCATTATCTCATCATTATATCAAAATAGGAAACACCAAAATCCTATTCATAAATCACCATAAGCATACATCATCATCATGGCATTAGATACATATAAACAATGCATAAAAAAAAATCATACATATATAAACCTGTATTCATATGTCAGTATCCAACATCATAAATCATCATAAAAACATGCATATAAGAATCATCTCATCAATGCATACATATCCATCTAAGAAATAAACTCATAAACTCATCATCCTACATAAACATCCATACATATCAAATGCATATCATAAAAAAATGGGATCTCCTCATATATATCATCTCATATATCAGAGTACACTGAAGTCTACAAAATTAGCTACCAAGATCCATCCAAGATATAGTCCAAACATAAACAATGATACAATACATATATGCAAAAATGCTCTCTCAGATGCCACTCTGACCAGATGTTGTACCACAATCGCCACCTACTCCACCACTGGTCCCCGCACCATCTGATCTATCTCTCCGTGGAGGCCCCATCAAACCCCCACTCACTCCTGCATCCCCTAATCTATCCCTCCATAGAGAACCCATCACACCCCCACTGCTCTGCACCCTCTGTGATCACTCTGGTCTGGCCTGCCGCATTTGTGAATAGCTAAGTGCTCGCTGACTAACTGGCACCACCTGCTCATATAACCCCTGCCAGTAGTCTATCTCAGCCTGTGCTCACCAGATCTCCCTCATCATCTCCCCCGTAGGCCCCTGTGCTCCTACTCCAACCCAAACTCTCTCCTGCAGCTCTGCTAATCTCTCCAGTGCACTATCCCTCTCCTACAGCACTACAACTAGCTCTGACTCCCATGCAAATAGCTGCACATCTCTAGCTGCCACCTCCGCCTCCAAATCCTCTACACGGGTCTGCAAATGTGCTATCATATAATCCCTAAGATCTCCAATAGCTCCCTCCCTTGTATCCATAGCAGCCTCACCTATATCACCCTCTCCAGTAGCTCTCTCCCCTCTGTCCATTGAGATCTCTCTCTCCATACCTCTACCACCCAGTCTAACTCCTCCCTGCATCAATGGTCCCTGTGATATCCGTAGTGGTAGTCCACCTCTCCCTCTCTACTAAATCCGAATCCCCAACCCACCACCTCCTCCACTACCTCCTCCACCACCACCTCCTCCTCAGTCTCCACCATCTCCTCTCCCTCCTCCACCTGCCATCGATCCTCAACCTCCTGCCCTCCTCCATCTCCGTCCTCTCTCATCCTCAAACTCGGGCACCAACTCTACTGGATCGGATATCTGTAGAATCAGATGTGCCACCCGGTACTGTGTGTACCAGCATCCACGACCCTCAATCGTATGTCCCAAGGTCTCACCTGCAGCGTCCGAAACTTTGCCAGTGCCTGGTCATACGGCAGCATTGGCCCCCATGCATATCTCTCCCATATCACCCGAGCATACTCCCCTGATCCACTAGGCAGTCCCTATTGTTGTCCAAACTGCCTCATCACTCTCCCCAGCACCGGTCTCTCTACATGGAATGAGGTCCTCCCAATGAGGAATCGGGTCATGAACACATAGGGCAGTGCCTCCGCATCATCATCCCAAGGCTCGCACTCTAGGTATGGTCTCCATATAATTGCATCCAGATCCTCTAATGCCCGCCGCCACCACTCGAACTTCCCTAGGTGGGGCAGAACCTATACGGTTGATCCACTGTGCGGAACCTAAGATTCACTGGTCGAGTCACTGGTAGATTCTCCCATGCCCAATATGTAGCAGCGTCACTCCCACTGCTAAGGAACCCCTCCCATGGTAAACCACCTAATGAAGCTCCTAATAAAGGTGCGCCAACACGCATGGCCCCCAAGCAAATCAGGTCCCCTCAGTAATCATCATCTCGATCACCTGCCCCCACCCAACGGCCAGACCATGTGACTGCCTGTCTGGACATAGTAGTCCTCCCATAATGCCTGATAGAACTACTGGTAAAGGCTCGTATAATGCTGCTATCTCCTCCCACGCAATAGAGCCATCATCAATGAACACATCCTCATCAAAGAACCTCTTAACCGCTAGAGTCCCCCATGATCTGTCATATGTGACCAGCTCCCCCTGAATCAGAATACACAGGATGCGGCACACATCCTCCAGGGTCACTATCATCTCCCCCTATGCCAGATGAAAGGTGCGTGTCTCGTTGTGCCATCGCTCTGCTAAAGCCATCATCAATTCGTGATTCATCTGAATCACGGGCATGTGCATCACATCATATAATCCAGTCGCGGTAATACAATCAATTTCCACCTCTATCAAATGATCCCGCAACCCTTGTGTCACTGGATGTCTCTCACGTAACTGCAACACGCGTAGATCCTCCTACACATGGGCATCCATCAATCATCATCAATTGTTTTGTTTCAAACTTTCTTAAAGTTTAAACCTCGACTATCAACAGATACTTTGATCAAGTATCTTCGGGTCTCAACAGGTAAGCAATCATGGTAACCTAGACTTCAACAGACATTTATTCTAACAATGACCTACGTCTCATCAGGCTGCTATGGTTCAAAACAACTCCCATTTCGCCTCCCAATCCATCCATCTTTGGCATCCGGAGATTATCACACAAACTGGGGCATCTATTTTATCCTAACACAAAAGCGCTACTTACCTACAATAGTGCTCAATTAGCTATCCAACAACGCTCAAACTACAACAACGCTAGAACAAAAACACAATAGCACTAATTTATAACAAAAGCACTCAATTAGGCACTCAACAACGCTCATCCATCAAACGCACCTAAACTAGCCTACAATAGCGCTACAATTTTCAAAAGCGCTCAAACAACACCTCAATAGCATCATTGCGGCACAATAGCACTAGTTAATTGGGCAATAGCACCAAAACATAGTTTCAATGCTATTGTTCCGACTCAACTTGGACTCAGCAAAAAGCGTATAAAAAATGCATAAAAATTAAAATTTCAAATTTGCGTACCACTGTTCCTTTGTCATTTGGCCACTGGAACTGACAAACTCGCTCGAGATGGTGCTCTGCTACTAGTACCGGCATCCTGACTACTACTCGCTTCTCTCAAACGTCACTGTTAGAGCTATAGTTTCACACTGGTCGCAATCACAAATGATCCTGTTTTCACCCCTTTCTCCCCATTTAAAACCTTCACAATCACCATAATTTTCCCTTGCTCGCCGTCGTGGTCCCTGTAAACTTCCCGAGCCTCCCATTTCTCTATTTTACCCCCGATTTCTTCTATTTTTCACCCGCATCGCTAACTTCTTCGCTTCTGACACCCTGCCAATTTTCATTCTTTTTTGAGAGATCGCCCGATTTTTCAAAAAAATTCAGCCCATCTCTCAAGGGGGAATACCACCCACTAAATATACATTTTATGGGGTATTTCTTCACACCAGTTTTTCTTTCTTTGAAACGACGCGATAAACCGCACCATCTCAAAGGGGCAAATGTAGTCACACAAATTTGTCCAGCTTAATTAAATGAATATTTGCTATTTATTTCATTAAAAATACACTAGCCATGAGTTAATTAATTAATATTTAATTAATCCATCTTCAAACATTCTCCTATTAATTAAATAAATTATTCAATTTATTTTAATTAATTCATTAAACCAAGTTCACAAATCAATTAAATGAATAAAATCTATTTATTTAATTAAATCCCCCCATTCCTCTTTTAAATAAATTAAATTAAATATTTATTTAAATCATTATTACCCCCCCACTTGCATTCTCCTAAAAATGCAACTTGCACACATTTATTGAAATAAATGAATTTTTATTTTAATTAAAATCATATTTTCCCTCACCCACCAAACCCACTTGCATTCCTAAACCCCTTCTAGATTCTTCTAACCCCTTCCTAATTAGCCTAACCCATCCCCTAATTATTGTCACATTCCTAAGCAACATGGAGTCACTTCTCAAAGACTTCAAAGTCTTTGAAAAACATTTAATGCTTTGTGTGTTCAACAATTTAACCTCCAAAGCCTTCCAAAGCCACTAATGGCTCTTACATGACCATTAATGGCTCTTACATAACCATTTATGGTTATTTCAACTTGTCTCCCCAAGCATTTATTGCTTTGACCATGTTTATCCCTTTTGGCCTTTGCACAAGAGTTTATCCATTGGATAAAAGATTTATTCTTTGAATAAAGAGTTTATTTATTCAACTAACCTTGACCTTAACTCCCAAGGTCATGTCAAGCATTTAATGCTTATTCCCTTTCCTCTCAACCTATCTCACATGGACACATGTCATCCTAGGATTGGGTTGAAAGCCCTCACATGGATTTGAAATCATTCAATCCTGACCCTTGTTGAGATTGCTCAATCTCAACCATCCATTGCTCCATTTTTCCTATAAATAGAGCCCATTTCTTCATAATCTAGATCCTGAAAAACTTGTATGCATTTAACCTATAGGCATTTTAGAGAGCATTTAGCATAGCAATCTAATATCTTGTTATTTTGGTTAAAATCAATCATTTTTAATAGCATCTAGTATTTTAGCTTTTCATTTTACATTTGGAGCAAATACTCAAATCTCAATCCTCCATAAGCATCCATAGTGCAAAAAGCTGCTGAGAGCTACACTATTTTGGAACTTGGAGAGGAGAGGAACAAAGGAGAAGGAACCAAGAGTATGTTAGGAGGCATTTGGAGATGCCTAATCATATTTGCTTCTTTAGTTAAATCTATGAATCTGTTTTGATATGCCTGTTTAGATTAGCTTTTGGTTAACTAACACTAACGATCTCTTGTGTCTTGTGTTGTTTGTCATTTGCTAACCTTGTCCATTTTGCAGAGCATCAAAACAAGTCCTGATAGATGGAGGAGCAGGTCTAAACATTTGTACATTGAGCACTATTAAACAATTGGGATATTTAGATAAAGCTGTAAATTCTACAAACAAAATTACCATCAAGGCATATGATGATGAAGAGCGTTCATTTAAAGACATAGTCACTTTGCCTCTCAGAGTTGGGCTAGTTACAAAGGATGTGGTTTGTCAAGTCTTAGACTTGGATCTCACATACAATATATTACTAGGACATCCTTGGATTCATGAAATGAGGGCAATCCCATCTACATATCACCAATGCATTAAGTTTCCTCACAATGGAGTTGAAATAACAGTTAATGGTGATCCTAATCCATTCATATACTGCAATAACTTGAGACCAAAAACTGAGACGATCATTCCAAGTAATAGGGAAGTTGTCCCTTCTTCTGCATACATTGATCCTGAATCACTAAAACCCTCAACATCAAAACAAGGTGAGCTTAAAGGGAAATTTCAGGACAAGGGCATGGGTGAATACACTTTGAATCAAACCATGTGCTTACAACAAGTTATGAGTTTACCAAAAGAATATGGATGACCACATCCTACTAAGAGGGTATCTATCACTATATTCAAATGGGATCCTACTATCTTTCAAAGATGGGGTGAACTTGAAGAAGAAGACTTATACAAAATGCTTTACAAAGACCCTAAAAATGATACACAAGATCACATCAACATACCATGTGAAAAATATGGCAAAGGGTTCAAGATCCTACAAAAATTTGGGTATGATGACAAAAGTCCTATTGGCTTAAGAAAGGAAGCTATCATTGAACCTTTACAACCTGAATTGACATTCAAAAAGGAATGCTCGAAGGGACTTGGTTTCATGTCTTCCAAGGTAAATACTCAAAAGATAGAAGAAGCATTGCAAATAAAAGCTTCCAGAAATCAACAAGAAAATTGCTATTCCACAGACTCCAATGAATGGGAATGGGATTCAGACAAATCCTCTAGTGACTATGAACTCACCGAGACATTCAGAGAACTAGGTGAACCCACAAAAGAAAAGGAATTTTATAGAAAATTAAAAGTTCGTCAAGAGACAACCCGTGAGGATCCCACACAGTCCTTGCCTTTAGGTTCTAGGTTGAGATCACGAAGAATGAGAACACCTGTCCCAGAATGTGCTACTAGTGATGACAATTTGGATTCGTTTACAATCGAGATAGATGAGGAGAGTGCCAATGATGACCTCGATAACTACTTCAACATACCTGAATATAAATGCATCTTCACCCTTAGCCCCGCTAACTTCGAAGACATCAAAGGTCTTCCCCTTGTTCACCACCAACTTATTGACTAGGACCATGAAGAACCTGTATAGTTTGACACATTCCAAAATGATGAAGCCTTTATTGAGTATCTAGGCATACGAGATGATCCTCCCCCTGGGGACCATAAGGAAGGATACACTATAGAGCTCAATAGCGTGGCATATTTTGGTGAGGGTGTTGGGCCTTCCAGTCGCAAAAACATAAAAATAAAAATGAATCATGGGTCTTATGATGAAAACCATGTTGTGGCGTTGTCTGACCCCAAAAAAGTAAAAAGAAAGGACGTATCTGAGGGTGAAAACCTCTCTAAGGCACCAGAGGATGGAAGGCTCGACATTCTCCCAGCATCATATGAAGAAAAATCATCTATGTTGGTAGTGGAGACCATCAAAACAAACATTGGTACAGAATAAATTTCACATAACATATTCCTGGCTCAATCCCTGACAGAGATAGAAAGATCAAAGTTCATAAGTTTCTTCACAGACCGACAAATCAACTTTGCATGGTCATACACTGATATGCCTGGATTGGATCCGGATTTGGTAATGCATCATTTGACAGTTAAATTGGGGGCAAAAACCGGTGAAATAGAAATTAAGAAAGATGTATCTACAAGTGGCATTATTAGTCAAAGAAGAGCTTGAAAAATTATTGGATGTCGTATTCATACGCCCAATTGATTATCCTGAATGGATCTCCAACTTAGTGCCTGTCAGTAAACCAAATCGTAGCATCAGAATATGTACATATTTCAGAGACATCAACAAAGCTTGTCCTAAGGATGACTTTCCATTACCAAATATTGACTTGATTGTCGATCTCACAGTAGGTCATGCGATGTTATCCTTGATGGATGGATTCTCTGGTTATAATCAAATAAAAATTGCATCCGAGGATCAACACAAAACAACATTCACTTGTCCTTGGGGAACTTTCTGCTGGAAAGTCATGCCCTCTGGGCTAAAAAATGCAGGCGCTACATATCAAAGAGCCTTACTATCTTTCATGATCTCATGCACATTACTATGGAAGATTATATTGATGACCTCTTGGGCAAATCAATAGACAAAGATACATATTTGGACATACTTTCAGTCATTTTTGATCGGCTGGAAAAATACAAAGTAAGATTAAACCTCAAGAAATGTGTCTTTGGAGTAACCTCCAGGAAGCTCCTAGGATTCATTGTCTCAAAAAGAGGAATCGAAGTCGATCCAGCAAAAGTCAAGGCCATCCTATAGATGCAACCACCAAGAAATATTAGTTAACTTCGATTTTCACAAGGGAGACTCTAGTCCATATGAAGATTCATAGCACAACTTGCAGATAAATGTAATCCTTTTCAGCACTTGCTACACAAAAACATCAAATTCAAATGGGATGATAACTGCCAACAGGCTTTCCAAATACTCAAAGATTATCTTCTCAATCTGCCAATATTGATGCCACCAGTTCCAGATCAACCTCTATTACTGTACATATCAGCTACTTCAATAGCACTGGGGGCACTCTTAACACAACAGGTTGCTGAGGGAAAAGAAAAGGCAGTCTACTACATCAGTCACACATTGGTGGGATATGAGCTAAACTACACACCAATTGAGCATGCATGTCTTGCTGTGGTCTTTGCTTTGAAGAAATTATGACATTACATGCTAACTCATAAAACTAAGTTGGTCGCAAGAATCGATCCATTGAAATACCTTCTCAATAAAGAAATGCTTACTGGGCGACTAGCCAAATGGGTGATGCTCCTGAGTGAATTCAACATTGAATATGTGGACATACAAGAAATAAAAGGACAAGCTATCACAAATCAATTAGAAGATGCTCCCATGATAGATAATGTTCCTCTATCTTCGGATTTTCCAGATGAATCCATCTTGACAGTGTCACACACAAAGCCTTGGCAGCTATACTTTGATGGCTCATACACACAACATGGTGCAAGAGCTGGCATCCTCTTCGTAACTCCTCAAGGAAATTCCATACCAAAATCATGTCGATTATCATTTCCTTGCACTAATAACATAGCAGAATATGAGGCATTAACAACTAGATTACAAACTGTCATTCAGTGGAAGATCCAGGAACTTCATGTTTTTGGGGACTCTCAACTTGTAATTCATCAAAAAACTGATGAATACCAAACAAAGGATGAGAAATTAATGCCTTACAAAAGAATGGTGGATGACTTGAAACAATATTTCACAAAGATAGACTTTGAACAGATACCAAGAGAGAAAAATTGAGTTGCGGATGCCATGGCTACAATTGCTTCACTAATCGATCTACCACAAAATGAAACCCGCTATGAGTTCTTGGTGGATAACCTTTTGGTTCCCTCATATGAGATCACTCCTACTAAGATGATATGTGTCGTCAGTTCTGATTCCCTATTATATGGTTCCATTTTCACATACCTTTGTAACAATACCCTTCCTCCTGACTTATCGAATAACCAACGTCGCACTTTCATTTGCTAATCTTCTCAATACGCCATTTTAGCCAATATCCTATACCATCAAGGTCTAGATGGCACTCTTCTTAGATGTTTAGAAAGGGATGAAACTCAGATTGCGTTATGTGAAGTTCATGAAGGGATATGTGGTCCACATTCTAGTGGTCCTACCTTAGCCAAGAAACTCATCAAGACTGGATATTACTGGCCAAATATGGAAAAAGACTCATATTAGTTTGTCAAGAAATGTAAGCAGTGTCAACTTCATGGAGACCTCATTCATGCGCCAGCATAAGAACTTCAACCAATTGCGACTCCTTGACCCTTTTGTTAGTGGGGACTCAATCTCATAGGCAAGATTCATCCTCCTTCCTCCAATGGTCATAAATTCATCATCACTGCCACAGAGTATTTCACAAAATGGATCGAAGCCATGCCTCTTACACAAGTCACTGGAAAAAAAATTTCTATGTTCATTCTCAACTATATCATCTGTCGATACGGTATTCCTATTTCCATCATCACCGATAACGGGTGTCCCTTCAAAAATCAGGATGTTCGTGAACTCTGTGATCGCTTTCATATTACCCATCATTTCTCCACACCTTATTACCCCCAAGGTAACGGTCAAGCTGAGGCGTCTAATTAAACAATTCTTAAAATCCTAAAAAAAGACAGTCGACGACGCTGGCCGTAATTGGCATATCCAACTTAATCCCGCACTTTGGGTTTACCGCACAAGCATCTGCACACCTACAAGAGCTACTCCTTATTCACTTGTCTATGATGCTGAAGCTATCTTGCCTATTGAGGTCAAGTTACCCTCTTTATGATTCTCTTTGCAAAACATCATCAGTGATGAAGACAACAGGGTTTCCCGCTTACAAGAACTTGAACTATTGGATGAACGAAGACAAACTGTTTTTAATCATCTCAAGGCTTATCAACAATGAATGAGTCGTAGCTATAATAATAAAGTCAAGCCTTGCACATTTGAGGTAGGTGACTTGGTTCTCAGAGAAAATCCTAAAAATCAACAAGATAGAGAGAAGAAGGGCAAGTTTGAACCAAATTGGCTTGGTCCTTACATCATTACAACAACCTATGGATCCGGTGCATATCAGCTCTCAACCACAGAGGGTGAACCTTTGGAGGATCCTATCAACAACATGCACCTTCACAGGTTTTACACATAGTTCGTTAGAGTATCCTAATTCAAAAATACAAAAAATCATAAAAAAAAAAAATCGTTACTTGGTGAAAACCTAGCAAACAGGCACCTTGTGATACAAAATAAATTGAAAAAAAAAAAAATTAAAGAAAAACATTTTGTCCAATGGTGAAAACCACTTTGGTGGCACCTTGGGCAAGTACCGTGGTGAAAACTAGGTCACCAACGCCATGCGTAGAGACATTGCTCCTCCTTCCTTCAGGGTTCACCTTCATCCTTTCACTTTGCACACACTCACAACCTATTCATCCATAACAAACATACACATTCCCATCATGGCTTGTTATTGATCTACCTAAGATTGGTTAGCCATTCATAATAAACCTCCCTTTTCATCCCTTTCCATCCATAACAAATCAGCCCCTATCTGTGGCTAAGGAAAATCCTATGTCTAGTAATGGGTGTGGAACTGAGAGCATCACATATTTTCGAGGAGTACAGTTTTTTCCACTTTTCTTCAGTCTATCTGCGCACAATACACAATAAAGAAGTACTTGTATCACCAGTCTGCAATAAAGTTTTGTCTTCTCCATAATAAAGTATCAGTTGCATGGATTTAGGGTATATGCAGGATCATGGTGGGCCAAACAAGCTCTTAAGTGGCAATGAAAATCAGAAAACAGAGTTAGGAAACTTGACGTAAAAGTTTGAATAAGTTATCAAAATTATTTCAAAAATATGTAAGAATAGAATCTCTAGGAAATGGAATGTAGTTTCTAAGCTACTATTTTATTTTTTGAAAAAAAAAATCTATTTGACAAAAAATTAAAATTTCAATGTAGTAGTACTAAAATTTTAGGAAAAAGATAAGAAGAAGGTGTGTATCTGACCACCCTCATCATAGTCAAATCATAATATTTTTTTATAATATTCTAGATATAAGTAGAAGACTCATGTCGAGATGTGACACATATTTTTTTATATTTTTCTTTCAAATAAATAATTAATTATGATTTTTTTACTGTATCTTTTCAATAATATAAAAAACTCACATGTTTGACCACCATAACTTGGTAGAAATTTATGAAATTCAGTTTTTATTTTTTTAATCCTATAGTATATGCAACATAGAATGTGACGCATGTTTCAGGTTCAAAAAATGTGATACCATTTGAAAGTTATAGATATTTTTCAATCAGCCTATCATCAGAAATTTAGTTAGAATATCGCCCCCTTTTGGCCCCTCATGATCTTGCACATACCCTTCAGCCAATTTCAGATAAGACACAACAACAATGGACTTTCAACAAATCAAATCTTTCAACAGACTCAGACAACATTATGGTTTAGTGCGATCTATCCTTTTTGTGAAAGTAAACATTGTGACCACAATCAAATAAGACTTATACAAGTGACAAGAGACACTAAACTTGAGGACTATATTGGATGTTGGTGTCGAGTCTTGGTTTTCTTTTGATTTTAATTTTCTTGTGACATGTCTTTTAGCTTTTCCAGGATGTCTCTAACTAAAGATTCTATCTCCGGGATGGGGTCTTGTCACCTATTTTTCTTTGTTGTCTGTGGATTGTCTCTTAGTAATTCTACGACTTGTCCAAGGATATGAGGACATTGTGATTTTAGTATGAACTGGGGCATTCCTTGTTTGTGACTGTCTTATCTCCATGTAAACAGGTACAATGACTTTCTGGGTCAAACATATGCCTTGATTGTCATAACCTATTTTGCCATAATAAAGCTCAATGATGATAATGCCCAAGAAGCTCTTTCACTTCCATTTCTGCTATCTTTCATCCCCCTTTCTTGATTGACTACCATCGTCCTTCCCGAGTCTGTGTAGCCTGCTATCACACAATTGAGTATAATGACACATCAAAAACATTTGCATTTCATGTAGTTGCACCTGCATTACCACATATTAATCATTTCATATATACATATAGATATCACAATTGCATCACATCCTACACACAACACATGTTAGAACATCTTACAAATTTATCAGGTATTTGCATTATCATATTCATCTGCATTTCATACATTCACATTCACATATGCATAACATATTAAAAACATAAAAAATAAAAAATATTGCATTTCATTATGTACATATTTGCATCCATATCATAAACATCACATAGATACATGCATCACATAGAAACATACATCATGAAACATCTCATCACATAGGTACACATGCATATAGCTGCCACAAAAATGAATCTCATATATATATAATCAAAAGTGTCATGATAAAATGATGTCAAAATCATATGGCTTCAATCACCTGAAGGTGTCATCATACAAAATGGTACAAAAATGATATAAAGGGAACCCTCTAAGGCTATGATGAACTTCCTCCCTTGGAGCCACCTGGACTCGACGGATTCTGAGCCCTGGAAGGACCCGCCCTAGGATCATCTCTCCTGTCCCCTCTATTTGGTGGTGGTGGAGGACCCATGACCCCACTGCTCGATGCCTGTCTCCTATCCCTCCCTCCAGTGTTCATCACTGTTCATGATGGTCTACGAAAGCTCCTAGCCTGATACTCTGGTGGCATGACCCCATAGTATAGGTCTCACCAGTAGCCTATCTCCTCCCTAGCTCACAAAACATAAGCATATCTAGCTCCTGTCTCCTCTACTGCCTACCTCCCTGCCCTTAGTGCTATCTCAGCCTCTGTGTAATGCTGGATGGCCTGATCTCTCTCCCGCTTAGTATCCCTCAGCTGCCTCCTGAGCCTATCCCTCTCCTGCTCGAGATCCTGGATCTCATCTGCCTGTCCTTGGCAGATCTCGCTCAACTCCACTAGCTCATCCTCCTCCTCTCCCCCCTGTACCTATGGTTGTACCCATACCTGTGGCTGCCCCTGTCCCTATACCTATGGCTGCTCCTGCCCCTATACTCATCCCTATCCCTGTCCCTGTACTTGTCTAGGACCCTGTGCTGCTGACATCTGTAAAGGCAATCCACCTCTACCTCTCACCACGCAAGCCTGTCTCTCCTCCCCACCCTCTCTCCACGGAGCCACTCTCCTCTCTCCTATCACACCCCACCTCCTCCATCAGCCTCTACCTCCACCATCTCCATCATCATCCTCATCACCCTCGCCATCTCCATCTTTCTTCTCTCTTGGGTCTGTCAGTCGTGGAAATGGATGCTCAACCCAATATGCAGTATACTCTGCATCCATCCCTGCATCCTCTATCTCTAGCCACATATCCCCAAGGCAAGGGAATCATTTCTACCAGCTGCATCACTGCCTAATCATAAGACAATAACGGCCTAAAGTGTGCCTGATCCCTCACTGTCCGAGCATACATCCCAGAACCCTGTGGCATCCGCTTAATCTTGTCGAACTACTTTCCCACCCTGTCAACCAACTGCCTCTCCAATACATAGGGCATTCGCCTAATCAGATACCTACTCCTGAATGTTTATGGTAGCTCAACGGTGTCATCCTCCCACTCCTCGCACTCTCGGTATGGTCTCCATACCAAAGTGTCAATCTCATTGATGACCCGATGCCAGTACTCCAATCTACTGATCTGCAGTTGAGATGTAAGCATATCATATAAATGGATAAAACTGTGCCCATGACCCTTGCCTTTGAAATGAATCGGTCGAGTAACCAGTAGATGATCATAAGCCCATACTTGAAATATTGTCACTTTGCAGCCCAATCCTATGGATCCATGATATACAAACTGATGAAGCTCATAATACAAATGTGCCAACATGCACGGTCCCCAGGCATATCTGGTATGTTGTGTCACTAGTGTCTCCAATGTGCTCCCCCAGCCCACAACCAACCCTCATGTCGCCCTATCTAGACACAGAAACCCACTGATCACTCCTGCTAGTACTAGTGGTAATGCTAATCCAGTCCATGTCATGGTATCCTAAGCCATGTGTCTAACCCTCATCTCTAGTCCTGGATCCTAGAACACTCGTCTCAGTGCATCCCTATCTCTATCTTGATCATAAGGAACTAACTCCCCATCGATTGGTATCCTCAAGGTCATGTATACATCCTCCAAGGTGACTGTCATCTCACCCATCGGCAAATGAAAAGTATAAGTATTTGAGTGCCATCTCTCAGCCAGCGCAGTAAGCAACCCCATGTTCACCTGAAAATCAGGTACATACAAAATATGTCTCAGGCCCATAGCCTGAACCACTACTCTCTCCTCAATTGTTAGCTCTACTCACAGACTCAGAGTCGATGGGAATCTCTCCTGTAACTCTAGTATAGGTAGGTACTCCTGCACTCAAGAAAATCAACTGTGTCAGTCATAGTGGCATTCCCTATTATCACAAAATGCTGCTTATTATCTTAAGTGCTTATGATGCTCTATCCTAGTGACACTCACTGTTCATCACAAAGTATTGCTATTTATCCTAGTGTTACTCCCTGTTCATCACAAAGTACTACGTATTTTTGCACTCCATGTTCATCACAAAGTGCTGCTCATATTTGCACTCCTAGTTCATCACAAAGTGCTGCTCATATTTTCACTCCTTGTTCATCACAAAGTGCTGCTCATATTTGCACTCACTGTTCATCACAAAGTACTGCTCTTTTTAGTACTCCTTTTCATCACAAAGTACTATGTCTTGGTACCCCTTGTTCATCACAAAGTGCTTCGATCTATCTTATCCTAGGGCCTCTACTTGACTGTATCCTCTTGAGTAGTTTCCTAATTGGTAATGTATGTTCTATCACAAAATTGTCAATCCTAGCCCTATCTGCTATTCTAGTCTTCCATAGAGGACCTGCTTGAGTGTATCCTCTCAGCAACTTATCCAATCGACAGCGTATGTTCATCATAGAACTGTCGATTTGCCCTAGAAGACACAAACACACCTTCATGATATAAACACGCTTACATACTGCATAAACACACTTGCTTTGCACAGATGCGCCTGAAATACACAGACGTGCCTATGCTCTGCATAGACATGCCTGCTCTACACAAATGCACCTACACAACACAGACATGCTCGCATCTGACGCAAACACTATTTCATTCATAGACGCGCCTGGCACAAGCACAGATGCGTCTAGCTAGCCCAGATGCGCCTGGCACTAGCACATACACACCTTATCTTTTTTTGACCTTGTTTGATATATTCTAAAAACATTAAATGTGCTACTTAGCATGCATTAATGACAATATTTATTACAACAAATTACAAGGAGGTTTTGCGGTACTCACCGGCTCTCTTGTATCTGCTGGCCTCTGAAATCGGCGAACGCGATCGAATCTATGCACCAATGCCATCGCTACTGATTGCTGCTGCTCTATCTCTCTCTGTACTCTGATCTCTTAGGTGTGTGGATGACAATAAGGATGTTTTCCCCTTGTGGTCTATCTTATAGACTACCCTAGCCCTAGTCTCCTATGTCAGTCTTCATTATCCCGTGACTCTGTCACTCTCTCTGGTCAGTCCATTCTAGCCTTTCTTTCTTATCAAGAGATTGTCTGTGATCTTTCCAGACATTTTCATCCAATCTCTCGAGGGGGCATATCATTCCCATCTTGTTGCAACTTTGTATAAGTTCATCTTATCTTCTTTAAAACAACGTGACAAGCTGCATTGTCTCAAAGAGGGGCAAAATGTAGACACCTAAAATTGTCCTGTCTAATTAAATAAATATCTTTATTTATTTAACTATTTTATCCTAATTCTTCTATTAATTAAATAAATCTTTATTTATTTTATTTATTTATTTATCCTCTTCTAGCCTTATTTCTCATTTAAATAAATACATTTATTTATTTAAATTATCCTTTTCCTAAATTAAATAAATACTCTTATTTATTTAATTGATTCCACTTCCTCTATTAAATAATTAAATCTTTATTTATTTAATTAATTCATTAACCTTTTCTACCAATGACACATGTTATTGATCTCTTAATTCATACACTACCTACCCTCTCATTATTTTCTTATTTTCTCTACCTACCCTTTAATCATAGTCGACCATTTATCTGTTACACCTCTCAATCTTATCCCCCCATTTCTTATAGTTTCTTCTATATAAGGAGATGCTTCCTTCATTATCAAACTCTCAATTACACACCCGACTACTCCTAGCATTCAAACTTTCATATATGATCAAGCCTACTTGCAACCACATTTCCATTCTTTGTTGAACTCTTGTGCAAACATAAAATCTGAGAGCAAATATATCAAGCAAGATCAATAGAGATAGGAAGAATGGAGATTCAAACCCTATTAGACATGTGATAGTATAATCTTTGTGATTTCATTTGATTTGCATTGTCTTAGGTAATCTTCATATGTTATGGTGGATCTTTGTTGTTGTTAGGTTAGGGTTTTGTGGTTGAATTCATTTAGTCTTTTAATATTGTTGTATCCATTTTCATCATAAACAGTAACATGTTCCAAATGGTCAAAAATTCAAGAAAATTATTATCTACAAGTGAGCAAAAATCCAACAAATTGCTGAAAAAGTTTGATCGAAAAGGGGAATACCAAATCTTTCCAACACTTGAAATGCTAGATCAAAATCAAAGTGTCAAAACATCAATGTCAAAATAATTCTTGAAGTAGGTTTGTCTCTAAACCATCACGTATTTTCAAGCTAGCTCAAACAACTAGGTTACTAATCCAAAAGGTTATACTCAAAAGGTTCCGTAAATATCGACATTTAACAAGCTATTGATTCAACCATCTTAAGTGCAAAAAATCAACATCTTTGTCAAGTTTTTCATTAGGATAATCAAATCCTCTATCATGAAGCTTGATCAAATCTATACTAGGTTCCTAATCTTGGATATATCTTTCCTATTTTGAACCTAGGTTATATCAATACCAAAATTGCACCAATATTGGAATCAAACAAACTTGTGAATTGCCAAATGCTTATATGACTTTTAAGTATCACCTTAAGAAAAGAAAACCCAGTTATAAAGCTACTTAGAAAAGGATAAGATTCTTGTATATCAACCACAAGATCTTATTGAAACATAGGACATTCCTACACCATTTTCGTCACTACTTACGTGGATGTGGTACAAAATTTGACGGTGAAACTTTACAAAGACATGCCTTTCAACAAAGAGATGCTTTATCCCAACGAACAAACAATAGTGGTAAGATCAACAAAGTATATCTTACTAAACCAATAATCACCTATTGACTTTGTCCTTTGGAAATTTCAACAACTTTGAAATAAACACATGCCAGTTTGGATTAGAGCCCAACACGAACAACTTAGAAAACAAAAACAAATGGAGGAAGAACATACTCCTATATTCCAAACTTTAGGATTTACCATTGTTGACGAAGAAATAGTCAATAGCACCATTAGAGACCTTGAGCAAGATTTCAAATTTGATAGGCTAATGGAAAAATTGTTGGCAAAACAAAAAGAAAAATATCTTTTGATGTTGGCAAAATCTGGAGCTAAACTACCACAAGAATTTAACATAGAAAGCTTGAAACAAGATGTGGAGACAAGTAACACCCAAAACATAGATGAGCCAAATAATGAAGATGTGAACAAAGAAAGCAACGAAGAAACAAGGAAAGAAAGGGATTATAAAAGAAAAGAGCGTAGTGACAAAAAGACTCACGAAGAAACAAGGAGGAACTATGTGGATAGTCCATTATCAAACCTTACTCAACAAATACAAAATCTACAACAACAGATACAAGACATACAAAATGGGAAAAGCTCCAAGAAATATTCATTGGAAGATATATGCCCATATCCTTTTGATAAAAATTTGAATATGATACCATTTCCGCAACATTGCGAGATTCCTAAATATGACAAATACAATGGAAAATCTGATCCTCAAGATCACATTAGGGATTTTTGTACTATGACCATGGAATTTGCTCATGATGAAACTTACCTTATGCATCTTTTTCCTAGGAGTTTAAATGGACAATCAATGGACTGGTTTTCAAGATTACCATCTGGAATCAAATCCTTTGAAGAACTTGTGAATAGATTTATTTCACAATACTCCTACAATATAAGGAACGGAATAAAAATGTTGGATCTTTGCAATGTTAAACAAAAGAATGGTGAATCCTTTATAATTTTCTTGCAATGATGGAAATGCATGTTTAATAGGTATCCCAGAGATGTACCTGATCAAGGAAAAATGGACATTTTCATTGATAATCTTATCAGTGAAATGAGTTATCGACTAAGGATGCAATGTCCTCCCTCTTTTGCCAAAATGATTGAGAATGGTCTGAAAATAGAGAACGCAATGGTAAAGAAAGGAGAGCTAAAACTTTACAATAATTCATACAACAACAATGACAAACCCAAGTTCTAGTCAAAGAATAGGAATGTCAATAATGAAGTGAATGACGATAATAGTACTACAAAACAACAACCAATTTTTAACCTATCAAGCCAAAACCCAAGCAATAACAATCCAGAAAACAAAGCCAAGTCCTTTTTTTCCAATCCTCGAAGGAAATTCACAAACATTGGATAATCTTTAGAATCAGCTCTAAAAACTTTGCTTGCTAATAAATTGATTGTTTTGCCAGAAGCAAGAAATTATGAACCACCAGTCAAGCCCAATTGGTAGAATGACAATCATTTTTGCAATTATCATCGAAATAAAGGACACCTAAAAAATGATTATCAGAGACTGAAACATCTTATCCAAGATCTAATCGATAATAGAAACATCATAGTGGACAACCATAAGACAAATGAATCACACTTGGCTTTCAAAACTCCACTTCCGAATTATGACAAAGGTGAATCGTCCCAATTAAAAGATGACAAAGGAAAAGCCAAGGTGAATTACACTTATACATATGATGATGTGGTAAATATGATCATTGTTAACGAAAATCCATCTTCAAAACCAATCAATGTTATCACAAGAAGAAAAGCAAAGGTTACCTTTCCAGGTATAGCAAAAGACCCAACACCCAATCCACAACAATACAATTTAGTAGAGCAATTACAAAGAATGCCTGCTCAAATATCAATTATAGAACTTCTCAAAATTTCACCTATGGATAAGGAAATTTTGGAGAAAGCTTTAGTGGAAACAACAGTTTCAAAATATTTGGATGTAGATCAGTTCCAAAATATGGTAGGACACCTTATAGCTCCTCATTGCTTATCATTTTCTGAAAATGATGACACATCCTTACAACATCCTCACAATGCTCCCTTACATGTTGAAGTCTCCATAAATAAAATTCGTGTCAAACGTGTGCTCATAGATGGAGGAGTTGGCTTAAACATTTGTGCATTAAGTTTGATATAAGCTTTGGGATATTCAGAGAATGCAATAGACCCAAAAAAGAAAATAACCATCAAGGCTTATGATGAAGCAAAGCGTTCTTCTAAAGGAATTGTTGTGCTACCAATAAAGATAGGACCTATGGAAAAGGATACATTGTGTCAAGTTTTAGATTTGAACCTCTCCTACAACATTCTTCTAGGAAGACCATGGATTCACAAGATGCAAGCAGTTTCTTTTACATATCACCAATGTGTGAAATTTCCTCATGAAGGAAAAGAAATCACTATAACTACAAATTCCAATCAATATTGCAATAATTTGAAGCCAACACAAGATACAAGAGTTCCACATAATAGAGAAACAGTATATCCTACCAAAGAAATTCAAGCAAAGTAATGGGAAACTGTTGAAGAAAAGCTCAAGTTGAATGATGAAGGAATGGGAAAATATTCTTTGCATAATTTTCCACTTTCCCCTAAGTCATATGGAAAGCCTATAGATATTCAATCAAAGCCACTAGAAAGATCAAAACATATGTTTAAAGAAACATTTGTTAGTCCTAGAACTCTTGAAGAAGAAAATGAAGACAAAGACATTCTTGGTTGGTTGTACAAGGATGAAGATAAAACTATAGCAACAACAACAGAAGTCAATATTCCCATAAAACAATATGGCAAAGGATATGAAATCGTGCAAAAGATGGGATATGAAGGAAAATGACCAATTGATAAGCAACATCAAGGTATTTTAGAACCTATTTGTCCACACTCACAATCCACTGAAGATAAATCTAGGTTGGGATATCTAAAATCCAAGCAAAAGCAACATAATCATCAACAACAAAAATGGAGAAAGAAATCAGTTTCTAAAGAAGAAAATTGGCAAGAAAAGCTACATCAAGTGGCTGAAATAGTAACCAATAAACAAAAGAAGCAAGAAGAACATGAAAAGAAAGAGGAGGGGATTATCATCAAAGGTGAAGAAAAATCTTGTCAACAAGTTCTGAAAATACAAACAAAGGCAAAATCTGAACAAGATATTCTAGAAGCAGTTAAAATAGAGATGACAGAAATCAGTGAACTTTTTGCACCATACGACATTCCAGTATGGTATAGTGGAGTAATCTTAGATCAGGATTCAGAAATAGATTCCAATGAATACGAATGGGGTCCAAATGCCTTATCCACTTCATCAAGTAAGGAACACAATGAAGATCAAATAACCCCCACGAAAGAAGACTTGTCTATTGTAGAACAAAAGATGAAGTTAGAAAGAAGACAAGAGAAACTCAGAATTCAGAGAAAAGACACGTATGCAAAAAGAAAAGGGAATGACAAAAATAGAGAAGAAATGCCATAAGAAGCACAAAAAAAAGTTAGATATGGAAGAACCATAGAAGAACTAAGAGATAGTCAAGTTGGATTGACTACTAGTCCAGAAGAAGTTGAGTTTGAAAGGAGACAAATACTAATAAAAGAATCCACTTTACAATGTGCACAAATATGTCAACTTCTAAATGCAAATGATGTCAATCAAGAAGGAATTTGCAGTATCAAAGATGTGCATGTGGATATAATCCATTCATTTAAGGGACAAATGTCAATTGAAGAACCACTTGAGTGTGAACTACAAAATGCTAATGTAAATTTTGTTCAAACTAATTCGGAAATGCTTGATAAAGATAATTCTCAAAAACATTTAATCTATGACAGTACCTATTCTACACCAAGTTATGATCATTATGTCATGAAAATTGAAAAACCTAATGATGATAGTGATTATGATTTACCCCTTCTTCATCCTAAACTAATTGATTGGGATAATTTAGACAACCCCGAACTGAATGTCTTTTCCAATGATCATGACTTATCCATGTACCTCAACATTGTTGAGCCCATCCATCCTAAGATAGCTTCCATTGTAGAATCAAGTGATGTTTCTCGTAGTCAGGAGAATGCCAAACTTTTCAATTGCAAAAGTGAAATAAAACAAGGAAAGAGAACTATTGTTGAAAACCATTTCATGGCAACATTAGATCAATCAAAAGAGAAAACAAAGGGTGTATCTGATGGTGAAAACCTCCTTGAGGTGCCAGAAGATGGAAAGTTTGACATTCTTCCTACATATTTTCAAGAGAGATCTGCTATCCTGATAGAACCAACAAAACCAGTAAACATTGATACATCAAAAGATCCTAAAATACTTCATTTTGCTGCCTCATTATCAGAAAAAGAGAGGAAAGAATACATGGAATTCTTTAAGCAAAGTCAAATAAATTTTGCTTGGTCTTATGCAGATATGCTAGGACTTAACCCAGATCTTATCATGCATCATCTTAAAGTGGATTTAAAAGCAAAACCCATTAAGAAGCTAAGAAAGATGCATCTGCATATTGCTCTCCTTGTAAAAACTGAGCTCAAGAAATTATTAGAGTGGGTTTTATAAGACCTGTTGCTTATCTAGAATGGGTCTTAAGTATTGTACTAGTATCAAAGCTAGATAAGAGCATAAGGGTTTGTACAGATTTTAGAGATTTGAATAAAGCATGTCCAAAAGATGATTTCTCGCTACCAAACATTGATATCATAGTGGACTTATCACCAGGACATGGGATGTTTTCATTAATGGATGGCTTCTCAGGATATAATCAAATAAGAATTGCACCTAAAGATCAAGAGAAGATAGCTTTCACCTATGTGTGGGGAACATATTGCTAGAATGCTATGCCATTTGGGCTTAAGAATGCAGGAGCAACTTATTAAAGGGCTCTGATGATAATTTTCCATGATATGATGCATACATTTATGGAAGATTATGTCGATGACATACTTGCAAAATCTCACACAAGAAAAGAACATTTGAACATTTTAAGCAAGATTTTTGATAGGCTGGAAAGATATCAATTGAGATTAAATCCAAAGAAATGTGCATTTGGGGGAACCTTTGGAAAGCTCCTTGGGTACATTATATCAGCTCATGGCATTGAAGTATATCATGGAAAAGTTAAAGCTATCATGGAGATGGAGTCACCTAAGAACATAAGTCAATTGCGATCTTTACAAGGAAGATTGCAATCAATTAGGAGATTTGTTTCTCAGTTGGCTGATAGATGTCTTCCATTTACCCATCTTCTACATAAAAATGTTCCATTCAAATGGGATTTAAAATGTGAAGAAGCTTTCTTGCAAATAAAAGAATATCTTATGAGTCCTCCAGTACTGATATCACCAACCATAGGGAAACCATTGTTGATCTATATCTCAACAACAAGTGTATCATTAGGCACTCTCCTAGCTCAACATGATGATGAAGGAAAAGAAAGAGTAGTTTATTATATTAGCAGAACACTCATTGGCTATGAGTTAAATTATTCCTCAATCAATAAGATATGTCTAGTAGTTGTATTTTCAACTCAGAAGCTGTGACATTATATGTTGATTCATTCCATAAAACTAATAGCAAAGATATATCCTCTCAAATATATGTTAAGAAAGTCAACATTGAGGGGAAGACTAGCCAAACAGGTTATGATACTGAGTGAATTTGACATAGAATATTTTGACCAGAAAGCTATCAAGGGACAAGTCATCGCTGATCAATTGGTTGATGCACCTTTACAAAATAGCATGCCTTTGCACATCAAATTTCCTGATGCAGATATCTTGACAGTAAGTACAAACTTTTGGGAATTGTACTTTGATGGTTCTTATACTCAATATGGATCAAGTGCAAGAATATTTTTCATCACACCTCAAGGACACACAATTCTGAAATCATATAGACTGCGATTTCCATGCACCAATAATACTGCAGAGTATGAAGCTCTGGCTATAGGGCTTAAAATGGCCATTAAATGGAATGTCAAAGAACTACATGTCTATGGTGATTCACAACTTGTTATTAATCAAATAAATTATGAATATCAAACAAAGGATGATAAGCTTATGCCATACAAACAGTTGGTAGAGAATTTTAAAGGACACTTTAAGGAAATCACATTCACCCAGATTCCTAGAAATGAGAATAAAGCAGCAGATGCAATGGCTACAATAGCATCTCTCTTGCAAAATAAAGAGAATCAACAACGTTACAAATTTCTCATGGAAGATATCTTAACCCCTACCATCCAATCCTAGCATACCTATCGAATTTGCCATATATCAGGAACCAGTCAATCCTTATACAGTCAAACCTACCAATACTTGAAAGATCATATACTTCCTCTTGAATTATCTCGTAATCAATGAATAAACTTTATCCTTGAATCCTCTCGCTATACCATTATTGCTGATATCCTATATAGGCATGGTATAGATGGTACATTGTTGAGATGTCTTGAAAAAGATGAATCTGAGAGAGTTCTTAATGACATTCATGTGGGTATTTGTGGTACACACTCAAGTGGTTTAACATTGGTTAAGAAACTTATTCATATGGGTTACTTTCGGCCTACTATGGAAAGAGATTCATTCACCTATGCTAGAAAATGTAAACAATGCAGATCCATGGAAATCTAATCCATGCACCAACACAAGAGTTATATCCTATGACAGGATCATGGCCATTTTCACAGTGGGGCCTTGATTTGGTAGGAAAGATCAATCCCTCATCTTCTAATGGACATAAGTTAATTATGATTGCTACTGAATATTTTACTAAGTGGATTGAAGTAGTGCCTTTAACAACAGTGACATGAAAACAAATATCATCATTCATCTTGAATTATATAATCTATCGCTATGGAGTTCGTATGACCATTATCACTGATAATGGAAGACCATTAAAAAATCAAGATGTGAAAGAGCTATGTGCACAGTTTCATATCCAACATAGGTTCTCTACTCCATATTATCCACAAGGCAATGGTCAAGCTGAGGCATCAAACAAAACTATCTTGAAAATCTTGAAGAAAACAATCAATGAAGATAGAAAAGACTGGCACATTCAGCTAAATCCTACTCTTTGGGCATACCGAACTAGCATTCGCACTCCAATAGGGGTAACTCCATATTGTTTGGTCTATGGATCAAAACCTATATTACCTATAGAAGTAGAGATACCTTCTCTATGAGTATCCTTGCACGGCCTTATACCAGAAGAAGAACAACGAGTCTCTCGACTCCAGGAATTAGAACTGATTCAAGAACGTCGCCCAAATGCAATAGAATATTTGAAAGTATACCAACAAAGAATGGCAAGATGCTATAATCACAGAGTCAAGTCACGTATTTTCTAGATTGGAGATATAGTTCTAAGGGAGAATCCAAGAAATCAGTAAGACCGAGAAAAGAAGGGAAAATTTGAACCAAATTGGCTAGGACCTTTTGTCATAGTAGCAACATATAGATTAGGAGCATACAAGTTATCTACTCCTCAAGGTGATTGGTTTGATGAATCTATCAATTCTATCCATCTCAAGAAATTCTATGCTTGAGATATAAAGTCCTGAAAAAATCAACAAAAAGCTTATAAAGTCCTAAAAAAATCATTAAAAAAGCATGTAAAATCCAAATAATGCAATAAATTTAGATGGTGAAAACCTGGTAAATAGGCACTATCTAAGAAGTAGGTTCCTCCATCTATGAGATTGCTTTGCGCACCTATTCACTCCATCCTATCGCATCTATCGCATCCATCACTTCCATCTATCGTACCTTATCCATTCCATCTTCCATCTTTCGCATCCATTTCTCTGAACCATTTAGCAAGAAATATGCAGCTTAGCAATAGTTATCAATCTTTGACATACTTGTCATAATCACTGTCTTCGATTTTATCAAAATCAATCAATCTGCATTTGTATCCCATTATGGTTTGGATCTTGATCAATTCATACATCCATAATAAATTTTTGTTTCCACTAGGGGCAAAATCCTATTTTCTTTTGCTAAGGTGATCTTTTGAATCTTTGAAAATCCAAAACATTCAAAAAATTAAAAAAAAAAAACAAAACACTTAGGGTTTTGAAATAGATAACGAGCAACAAAGCAACAAAAATCAAGGCATTTCATCAACAAATTGAATCATGAAACTCAAAAACCGAATAATCGATCAGCAAGTAATAAAGGATTATCAAAGATCATTCATCAAGATGATTATATCAGTTAATGACCATAAGAACATGTGAATGACATGCAAGATTCAGTGTTTATATCTTGATTTTATTGCTAATCATGTACTCTATGCAACTCAAGGATGTCCATGACTAGAGAAGTTGTGATGGGGCATGATTGTTTTCTTTGATTGTTGTCTGTGGTTTATCTCTTACTACGGTATGAACTTGTCTCAAAATATGATCGACAAAATATCAAGGAGGACGTTCCAAGTCATGCATGAAAGGGGATAATCCTCGTCTTTTCTACAAGCAATACTCAGGTCAACTTGATTCATTATATCAAGTTGTTTGTATTAACTTGCTATATCAAAATCCGTGTAAGAAATACTTAGGTCATCTTGAATCATTATGTCAAGTTGCTTGTATTATCTTACAACATTTTAAAGCTCAATGATGAAATCAAGCACTATTACAAGATAGCAGTACAATTTTTAGTTAGCTCATTTTATTAGTTCATTATTCATCTGCATTATAAGAATTCATTTTGTCAGTTGCATTATAGGTATATCATTTCATTAACAGGTCAATGGCCATAAATAAAGATTGAGTATACTTGGACAAAAAAAAACAATTTGCATTTGATCATTTTAGGTGCATTCATCCTTGGAATCATTATCCATTTCATTTAGTTGCATTGCATCAATTGCATTAATTTGAATTCAATTAAGTGCATTTCATTCATCATGTAGTGTATCATCATTATTATTTGCATTATCATTCCATTAATGATCATTTAGTTGCATCTTTGCACTTAGATTCATAAACATTACATATAAAAATAATAAACATTTCATATAGATCATTTGTATTTACATCATCATAAGCACCAAATCAATCATTCATTTGCATTTCCATATAGATCATCACATTTGCATATCATTTAAGTTAGTAATCATTTTTCATTTGTATCCAAGATCATGAAGAAAAATCAAAAATCAACAAAAGCATTTATCATTGCATCATCATAATGAAAAGGTCATATTATTGATCTAATCATTACATCATCATATAAAGCATCATCATCAAATAGAACATGCATAATAAGAATCATCATCATATAGAGTCCATGTCTGTATATAGATCATCATAAATAAAAAAAAGTCTTAAGTATACAATGATATCAGATAAACAATACAAATGCCTCATCAAATACAAATCAAGTCAAGGCTGTCTTGTACAACTATCACCTGACTCTGTCCGTCTCTATCACTATGGGTGAGAAGATCCTCCAGATACATGTCTCCCATGGTCACCACTCCTTTGAGGAGGTCCCATGACCCCACCACTGCTAGTATCCATCAACACAGTGGTATGATAACTACTTGTTCTCTAGCTCTTTGCAACTACCTCCTCATATCATTGTCACTAGTGGGAAGTCTCCTTCCCGGCCTGAACTAGTGCTCTAACAGTGTCTGCCCAGAGAGTACCTGATCCAACCTGTTGAATGTGATAAAGAAGTCCTGAGTATCCTATTTTCTCCTAACAGCTCTATCCCTCTCAGTCATAAGAGTCTGCACCTATGCTCGAAGCTAATCAATCTGTGCTCTCAGACTATCAATGGTATCCTGCTCTGGCATATCATGCTCTGGTGTAATCTACTCTGGCATATCATGCTCTGGTTCAACCTTCTCTAGTAAATTGTGTTGTGGTGCATGAACCCCAATCCCCTCACCACCAACCTATCCAACTGTTGGAATCTCGGTCCAAGTAACTCTCTGAACCCATCCTCTAATCAGGGGAACATGATCCTCAGGATACTCATCATCTCCACCATGCACTGCAATAACCCTAGGATCTGGCTGAATATATCCAAAATCAATGCCTCTCTCGCAACCCCCATTTAGTCCCGTCACCCCGCCTCCTCCTGTCAATGGCAACCCTCTCAGTGATCTCATGCCTGTCCTGCCATGCTCTCTCCCAATCCATCCAACATCCCTCCCACCCATAGGATGTACTCTCTCAACCCTACCAGCCGGTCCAAACGGTCCTCCATGGACTCTCAGTAGACCTCCCATCCGTCCAGGTCTCATACCACCACCACCTCCATCCCCACCCTCATCTCCACCTCCCCTAGCTTGATGAGAAGCTCTGAGCTCTCATCTCCATCTTTGTCTCCTAGAAACTAGATCATCTAAATCATCATCCTCATCTCCTGAGCTGGGAGGAGGATCTGATGGATCAGTAATGCAAGGAAATGGATGAGCTAATATATACTAAGCATACTCTGTAGTAACCCCAGGATCAAGAATGTGAAATCTCATATCATAAGCCACTCTTGGAGTAGCAACAAACTCTTCATGAGCAATCTCAAATGATAAGGAAGGTCCCCAATCTCACCTATCTCTATACCACCAAGCATATATCATCACACCAGTAGGCATAGGTTGGATGATACCAAACTGTCTCAAAATTTGACCAATCAACTGTCACTCAACAATGTAAGGTGTCTGACCAATAATATATCTACTCTGCATGATAAATGGTAGTGTCTATGCATCATCCATCCATGACTTACGATCAAGATATGGTCTCCAAGTGATGATATCCAATGAATCAAGCACCCAACGCCAATACTCCATCTTACCTAGCTTATGTTGAGTAAGGATACCTGCATAAAAATATACATATGGCTGCCTCTCTCCATGCACTATGTGATGGATAGGCCAAGTAACAACAATGTGCTCCCAACACCAGATCTATAATAAAGTGTATCCAGTAGACAAAATCACACTCTCATCATACACTACCTATTGAAGATCATGATATAAGTGTGCCAACATGCAAACACCCCAAGCATATCGAGTACGATGCTGCATCATACTCAGAAGAATCTCACCCCATCCAACGGAAAAACCTCGTGATCTCCTATTAGGACATATAAATCCTCCAATCAAACCAGCTAGAATAAGAGGAAGAGTCTTGTAATACATCACCATATCTACCCATCGGATCTCTCCTCTACCAATGCTCTCATCAACAAACATGACTCTACAACCCTCTGTCCCAACCCAATCTTGATAATCATACTGCACTAGCTCGCCAGTCACTGGGATGTGCAGAATCCTATAGAAATCCTCAAGAGTCACACTAATCTCACCTATCGATAGGTGGAAAGTGTTATGCTTGTTGTACCATCTTTCAGCCAACACCATCAATAATCCTCTATCATGCGTAATCTCAGGCATATACAATAAATGGCATAAACCATGGGCATCTATATGTCTAATCTCAGCATGGGTTAGCTCTGAAACTAAATGTCATACTGTTGATAATTTCTCTCAACACTGGAGAACATCAAGTTTCTCCTATTTATCAAGAGAAATCAACAATCTATCAATCGATCATCAATCAATCTATCAAATCAAACTGAAGCAATCTATGCTATCTATCTATCCAAAATCAAATTCTTTTAAAAACTTATCAATCATGGTTTTCTATCAATCACAATGTTTACTCAAAACTCTGCTAAGCTCTTACATCAGAAACTAAATCGGTTTCTTAGAGCTACTCAAACCTAATAAAATCAAATCTATCGATCAAATCAATCAAATTAATCTATCAATCAAATATATCAATCAAATCTATAGACCAAATCTATCAATCAAATCTATTGATTAAATCAATCAAATCAAATCTATCGATCAAATCAAATCTATCAATTAAACCTATCAATCAAATGATCAATCAATCAATCAAGCTATCTATCCAAAAACATCATGTAATCACTCAATCAAGTCTCTATATCATCATCAATGTGTATTAAACATGTTAAATCCAATCATCTATACGATTTTTAGCTTTTGCACTTATCAAAAATATCAAATTTAAGCAAAAGCGTTGTTCTTTTGAACATTTGCGCTAAATCTAAATGCATTTGTAGTAACCTAGTGCATATGTGCTATCTTTTTGAACAAATGCGCTTAATCTACAAGAATACGTGCTAAACCATGCAAAAGCACTACCTTCTTGAGCAAAAGCGCTAACAAACAATGCATTTGCGTTATCTTATACATAAGTGCTAACATTTTTAACATATGCGCTAATCTATGCATTTGCGCTAATCCTAATTGCATATGTGCTAAAAAAAATTGCATATGCACTAAAACAAATTGCATTGCGCTAACCTAGCGCCGAAAAAAATTTGAAAAATTTTGAAAATTAAAAAATGTGCCTAAAACATGAAAATTTGAACGAAAACTTGTAAACAAAGCTCGGGATAAGATACATACTAGATACCCATGCTCGACAGGTCATTGATATCGCCAAACACGCTCAAAATGATGGTTCTCCACGAGAATCACCATTTCGCCACCTCAGCAAGAATATTTTCTCCACAAGCTGACAAGGGTAACAATGAAGTTAGAATTAGCCTTGGTTAATTTTATATTCACTATTTGAAGAGTAATTAATTTCACTGGGGCAATTTAATTTGTTTTGTAACAAATGAATTTAATTGACTAATTTTTTTTTATCAATTATCATGAGATCAATCGTTCAACCCAAAGTTTTCAACAAATTCATGATTAATCTCTTGAGGTGGCATACAATTAGGATTTTCAATCTCTATCAGGCATTATCGAGACTTGATTTAATCTTTGAAACAATGTTGTCTCGACATCATTTCAAAGAGGGGCAAAATGTATACACATAAAAATTGGCTATGAACAATTAAATAAATATTTTATATTTATTTAATAATTATTCTTCTATTAAATAGTTAATTTGAAAAGATTCATTTATTTAATTCATTTTCGTGTCTTTCTATTAATTAATTTAAGTAAAATATTTTATTAATTAATTCATATATCTTATTCCTCTAATTAATTAAATATCTAATATTTAATTATCTCCTCCAAGCAATTAAATATCCAATATTTAATAGTTATTCTCCTATCCTATAATCTCAAATATTAAATAATTTCCTAAATTATTTAATCTTTCCTTTCCAACTCACCCTCCATCTCCACTTCATCTTCCCTTTGCCAACTCATCAAACATGTGGCTAAACAAATTAATATTTCTTAAATATTAATTCATCATTTATCTTCAACTTCCAAAATTAATGAATATTGTGTACGTACACACATTTCATAACCATCTTCTATATTCTATCCAACACCCATACATCTTAGGAAGGACTTGAGTCCACTTGTCCTCTCATGCCTAAATTTCCTCCAACCATCCCTAGATTCCCTCATTTAGCAACCCAGTCAAGGTGAGATGAGTGATACTTGTCTTCTCCTTCCCCCTTTCTCTCAACCTTCATCTTTACTCACAGCCATCCAAATTTGCAGATCTGATCATGACTGTTGATCTGAGCCACATCATCTAATCCTCTCAAGGTCTTTAAAATCAAGACCTTCAGTTGAGAGGGAGTTAGTCTTCAAATTAATCATACCCAACCAATAATGTAACATAGATATTTGAGATATATATGTTAAAGGGATCATATATAGGAAAGTATAACTTGGAATAATATAAATATTTTAAAATAGCCTCCAAGCCTACATATCACTAATTTTATGTCCTTCAACAGTTAAATATATATAGAATAAACCTAAAATTAATTTTTATGTCATTTAGGGATTCACCATACCATGAATATATATGTAATACTGAATAAATAAATAAATAAATAATTTAAAATAGGTACCCAATAAGGTAGATGAAAGGAAAAAAAAAACTAAAAACTAAAATAAAATATGTAAACTTGTATGTTCTACATTAAGGTCAAATATACCATCAAAATCCTTAAATTTTTCACATAGGATTTCAAAACATAAATCATTTCAATTTATTATGCAATGGAGACAATACATATACCTAAATAAAAATGAATGTGAGCCAAATCAATACAACAAAATTAGAAATATGCTGGACATAGTAATGAAGATAAAATTACCATTGTTGCAAATTGAGGTCCTAATTATAGACATAAAATATCTTACACCACATTATTGTACTAAAGGAAGGAACATAATGTTAAATATGACACTTTAAGGGATAAAGTGATAAGATTCAACCTTCATTATTCAACAAAAGTGGTGTGACTCTTCATATACCACTTCCCTATAAATTTTAGGTGTGAAAGAAAATTCTACAAATAAGATGAAACACAACCCCATATAGATCACCTACCCAACACCTCATTATATATAAGTGAATAAACCTATAGGACGAAGTTTGCGTTGATTTTTACATATTTTAATGAGTATATTATCTTTACATTGTCACACTTAGTAGAATACATTATAAAAACAATATATGCTAGTGGGTAACATAGGAACAAATGTTGGTTCACCTCCCTTCATGTTGTTTAAATGTTATATGTTCCAAATAATTTATGGGTAGAAGAAAATCATGTTGCATGAACTTTGATTAATATGGCAGTAATTTTAAATAAAATTTTTTATTTATGGCATCCACTTATGAGAAACCTAAAATTTGTTTAAGTAAATCGGGATTAACACATTTTTATTGGTCCAAAAGTCTAGCTAAATTAGATAATATATCCATGTGTCACATCTTTGATGAATACATTAACAAGAAAAGTCCTCATGTATATTTCTGGTGTCAAGAAAAGCATAATAATTCTACAAATAAAATAAATTCTTTCATCCTATGACACCTACCACATGTGAGGTACCAAACTTACATTGGAATTGACTCTATATTAAAATTTTGTACATCATAGGTATACATTAATGATTGGAAACAAAACCAGATTTCCTCAGTTATGTTATATAATTCTTCTACATCCATTACCTTAAACTTAACAATTTTTATTTTGAATTACAATAATTAATCGACATATATAATAAATATATTGTATCATATTCTATCATTGCAATAATCTTGTATAAGTTATTTATTGAGTCAACAAATCTAATAAATAAAGTTAGATAGACTCCCAAATGTCTTTGGTAGGGAATTCTAATATTTATTCCTAAAGCATAACTAGCATTTAGTAAATACAATCTTTAGTGGTACCAGAGTAAAAGTACAAAGCTGTGCCACATTTTTATAAAGAGAATGGTCAATCCTAATTCAAATTTTTAAAGTAAATCAATAGAAAGTTAAATATATGTTTTGAATTTTTAAATGATGTAAAAAAATAAAATTTATAATTCTTTTATCTATTTTATGTTTGTAATTTTAACAAAATTTTAAAAAATTATTTGAATGTAGTTTTTTATAAAGTAAACACTATAATTTAGTTGCTTATAAAATGTTGAAATTGAAGTTACACAAGCCACCACACTTTAATTAGTAACTTTTACTTTTTTTTCATCAAGTCTTTTGTGTATATTGATAACTTGAAACTTCGGTGCATGGATATATTTTTTGCTATTTTTAATAAATATATATATTTTCAATAAATTTGAAAAGTGGAGTGTGCTGAAATATAACTCTTTCCAATTACCACCATATTTTTTCTTAATTATTTATCCAAATTAGAAAAACATTATATCATCTTGACATAGATTCCTTTCTCTATTGCATCATATTTTTTAAAAAAAAATTAAATAAATTTTAGTATTTTTCCTTGACAAGATAATCAACCTTATATTTTAGTGCTGATGACCTACTTTCAATAATAAAAAAATATAAAATATAAAAAACTAATTAAAATATTAAAAGATATATATTTTGGAAAATTCACTTATAGATCTATAAAAGGGTTTTTTTAAATTTCAAAAAAATATTATTTATAAGAGTAGGAGTTGTTGAAACATCGAGTTTTTTTATTTGTTATTTTTTTTAGCAATTAGATTCAATGTGGTATAAAATATACATTTAGTAGACACTTCCAATTGGAAAATTTGTGGTCCATATATCTTAGCTATAATGAATCTATATAGACCATATGTTTGACTAAAATTAATTTTTAGTTAGAATTACTTAAATTCACTTGCACTAATAAGTTAGCCTGAAATGTGACACGGTTTTGTGCTTTTACCCGCCATGATATTTCCTAAAACCTTTCCCTTTTGAAGGTAGTTGAAATCCTTATAGGGTGCTAGGAAGTTTGAAGAAAATAAAACTTAAATTGGTTTTATACCCTTTTATTGTAAATGCCCACCATATGTGATGCAAAATAGCCTATGTGGCTTGAGCTTAATTATTAATTATGGTCAAACAAAATATTAAAAACAAGTTTTATAATCTAATTTATAAATTACCCATGCTTTTACCATGAGCATCTTGTTTCTCAAATATAATTTAGGCTCTCAAATGATATATCATGTCACTAGTGACTAGTAAAATACCTTTCCAAGTGAACACATGTGAATATAAAATTAAACTCGTACAACAAACAAACAATTATTTTTTATATACGAACTTATGTCTAGGATGGACATAAAAAAGAACAACAAGATTATGCATGACATATAGGAAATGACACGTAAACAAAGAAATATAACTAGAATATCTAACAAGAATAATATTTTTCGAAGGGACAAAAAACATATAACGATGGATAATAAAAACACCTAAAAAAATGCAAAATGACAATTGTGTTTGTCAAAAATTCACTTGTAGTGATAAAATTTTTCCTAGAGTTGCAATTCTACATCTGTCCACCAGACATGTAGCCTACTAGATGTTACGACATATTGATTTGAATCATTTCAAGTTATCTAGGAATAAATTAATTAGAATGGGCACTTGATTGATATAAGTTGATAGTAGATACTACAAATAAAATTAACATAAATATTTTACTTTATATTTAAAAATAAATATAAAATGTAAATTAAAAGGTATGGATTTATTGTTTTTGATTGAAGACTAACACGTGGTAACCTCAATGTTCTTATTCATTGGTTCTAATAGCTTTCCAAAGGCATAGTGGTGATATACAAAATTAATAGAAATAAGCCATACCAAAACCAATGATGAACTAATTAGAAAGGATCTAGTAGCTTAGTTGGTAAAGCACTCTAGTAGCAAATAGAATGTCCTAGTTTTAATTCCTATCTTGTCTATATATGCCATATCTCAACATATGGTATCAAAGCTAGACTAGAAGCCGTAAACACCTATAATGTTTCTTAAGGAGGTGCTAGAAGTAAGCCACTTCCAAATTGATAATTGCTTGTCTATAAAGGGACCAATAGTTAAGTTGGTGGAGAACTCCAATAGAAAAAGGAAGGTCCTAGGTTTGAGTGCTAGTCAGCCAAAAAGGCGGCAATAACTTTGTTTGCAGAGTATTCTAGTAGAAAATGGAAGGTCTTTGTTTCCAATCCTAGCTAGTCCATATGATCTATCCAACTAGGATCTAATCTAGGACCTTCCACTTATTGCTAGAGTGCTCTCAATTGAGCTTCTAGCCCTTTTGTAGCCATTGTATTATTAATACTGGTGGATCTTATTTCCATAACCCCCTTTAAGCCACAATATAGGTGCATGGGGTTTCTAGCCTAATTCTAATACCACATGTTGAGCTATAATTCATATACATGTGCTAAGAAATGAATATAGAACCTTACAATTGTTATTATTGTTTTAACAACTAAGCTATTGGGCAATCCACCATCAATGTAAGTGTGGTTTATTTTCAACTCTCTTAAGAAACACTAGATGCTTGGAACCCCTAACCTACTTTTGATATCACATTTCAAAATTCAAATTATATAAACAAACTAGAACTCAAAATTAAAATCTTCTATTTGTTATTAGAGAGTTCAACGAATTAAATTACTAAGCCCCATTGTGCCCAGCCCATCCTCTGTCAGGCCATGACTTAGTTTCAACAAAAATGAATGATGTGTGTAATTATTGTCAAACTCAATAGCTAGGAGGACATGGAAATTGTATGCCACCCTAATTCAACATTGATGCCACTTTAAAAGTACTTCATACAAGATTCTCTGTACTTCACCTTTTCTATTCATGGCCAGACAGTTACCGAGTCAAACATTAATAGCCGCTTTGTATAGTCTTGACTAGACCTTAATTGTGTTCAACATAATTTAATCAAAGAAAATGGCAGACTATCCATGCAAATCCAATGCACTCACCATCAACCATACTTTTATCATCCCTTTCAAAGTAGTTTGTTTTCCCATTTGATGTAGATCGATTCTAGGAAGCTTCTTAATTTCGAAGGCATCTCTATCGATCACATGTTGGAACCAAATACGTTTGTAATGTAAATTGATTTTTTTGATCTAGTGGCTAATTTATTGTTTTTCCTATCTTGTTAGGATTTTTAGTAATCAAATATGCTCTTGGGATACAAATTTTATTGTACATATTATTTTGGGAATTGTTAAGATTAGGGATCTTGTAGTAGTGTTGTCATACAAAAAACTAAGTCCATAATTTAGATAGTGATTACACTTAGTCAAGTAATTTGGTGATTCCAAAAGAATGGAGATGTGAATAATGTAAATACTTCCTACCTATAAATATGATATATTATTTATATTTTGTTGCACACTATGAGTATGTTACTCTAAACAATTACGTTTTGTTGAAGATTATTAAAAAATTCTTTATTGAGGTAAGGTGTGGCATTAGTTTAGTATTAGAGCATATTAAGATATTAGGGATGGAGACATTGTGAGAAGAATTTTACTACTCTTTAGATATGGCCAACTATACATTTATGATTTTTTATTTCTTGCATATTGAGCATGTGTTAAGCTTGACTAATGTAGATCTTCCAATTTCATCATCCCTCTTGTTGATTCTTGATTTATACATATCTTGCCAGTATGTGGCTAATAATACTATGCACATGTATAATAAGAAAAGTTATCTACCTTGCCTCTACAAAGCTAGTAACATTTTCGATATAAAAAAATAACATTTGTATGTCTCAAAACTATGCAATATAACCTCAAATTAAATAGATTCAAACTAGTAGCTCAATGAAGATAGATCCCTAATTATAGGTTACTATTGCACAAAATATCCTCTATAAACTACTAATTTAGGATTTGTTTGTCTTAATAATTTGAGATTGGTCATGTGGAGAAAATATTGGTTCCTCTAACTGGGATACAAAGTCATAAATAGAAGGAAAGAAAATAATGAAATTAAACACAACAATTCATTGATCCATGAAATATACTATCAAATTACAATTATCATACATATAGCATACTTAGTTATTCAAAACAAGATTATTTTATTTCATATGAATCGAATGGATGATTATGACAATAGTTATAATATTTTAAAATTTGATTACATTTTCAAATCATCAATATAACCATGTTAGCAAATGTGACAAGAGAAAACAATTAGAATAAAGAATAGTTTTGAGGCATTCTCTTCATAATACCTATAGTGTGTTCTTCTAGAATTAGACATGGCATGGCTGAAATCCTAAATAAAATATACAATTTGTGTAGCCTCTAGATTCTACTAGCACAACCAACCTATCTTTTAAAATGATCCAAAAAAGGCTTTAACATCTTTCTAGGTGTGAAACACGAACCTATTGCATTGTAGAAATACAAAATTTGCAATCATAGATGATGATTCCCAAAATGAGAACGTTAAATCAAAAGACGGGCTAGGCATTGATCTCAAGTTGCTTGGAAACCTCCATGATTCATGGTGGTTATTATAAATAAAATTTTGGTGCCTAACATTCAAACGTAAACCAGTTTTCAAAATTTCATCTTTTCATTCCTAGTGTTAGTAAGAGCCCAAGGCCTAGGAGAAAACTATTTAGTAAGAAGAAAAAGTGGGAGAAGGTGAGAATCTAGAACAACTGAGGTGCCCCAAAGTTCCAAGTGGAACCTGGGAGTGAGCACCTAGAAGAAAACTTGCACTAGTAGATATCAAGTGTGGAAGAAAACTTGGAACTAAAACCTTGATGTTACAAGTTTTTTATGGTTAGCTAACTTCTAGGGAAAAATCATGGGTCAAGAGCTAGAAGAAAGTGAGGACTTGGAACTAAAACCTTGTGGTTTTAACTTTAAATTTCTACCCAAATTTTGCTTCTACAAAGAACATAAGAGAAATGACACAAGAGGACCTAGAATCTTTAGTTCCATCTGCCTATTGAGGTGTGGATCTTGCAAGACAGCAATAAGAGATAAACATCCATAGTGCTTTAAAAAATAGCCAGCACCTCCAAACCAACCATGTAGGTAGGCTAATGGAAACAACATTAAGCCACATAGAAGCCAAATATAGAAATTACCAAAAACTTGTTAGCTACTCACAAGGTCATGAGAACCTTATCAATAGCCAACAAGGGTTTTGAAACAACACCAAACCATCAATTCTAATTCATAGCCTTTAACATTGTTCTTTCATCTAATTTTATCTATTAAACATGGCTTTTCTCTTCACCTTCACTTTATTTTAAATAGATTCTATAAACTATGTTGAGGTTCACTAAGGTAACCTTTTTGGGAGACAACAAAGATTCCTAAACCTTATCCATTTGTAGAAAATCCCTTCAAAATATTATCATATTTTAGTTTCAAAAGATTTTGAAAACCTATTCAAGATTGGAAAAGGTTGTAAGAACCTTGTCAGAAGCAAATAGATGGTTTGAAACCTCCTTTAAATTTCAACAAATGTCAAATTTAACCACATTCAAATATTTATAAATTTGTTGTTAGCCTTCGATAAGGTTGTGAAAATCATGTTGGGAGCTAACAAAGGTTATAGACACTTTCTACCTTTTTGAAGCATGGTGAGTTGACATGTTTAACAATTGGAACAATAAATTTAGAAAACCCATGTTGGTTGCTAATACGGTTGTGATAACCTTGTTGGCTCCTAATGAAAGTTTCAAATCCTTGGTGAAATGTCAATAATAAAAGAACTTACATGAACCTGTAGAAGGTTATAGGAATCACATTGGGGGCTAAATTTAAGCTTGTGACAACCATGTTGGGAACTAACACGGTATCTAAAACCATTCAAGAAAGCTAACATAACATTTTATTTCTTTTTTTTTCTAATTGAAAAAAATTGATTGACATGAAAATGAAAGGCGACAAGGGAAAAGTGCACATACGAACACAAAGGCATAACATTATCTCATATTGATTTTAAGTTAGGGTGTAAAAAAGACTAAAACAAGAACAAACAAAAGCAAAATTAATACAACAAATTTAAGTCTCCACACAAGACTGATGCATTAATCAAGGGTTAACAACCCAGAGTTGATATAACTTGCAAGTTAAACTTAATTTATGTTTCTAACACAGTCAAATGAATTTACTGTTCAACTGAATGCATAGAGATCAAAAAGTAAACAGAATCTAGAAGATTGAACTGTGAGAGGAATTTCATTTATACTATTCAATACATTTTGATTTACTAATTGTGGCGGACGAAAACAACTTTTATACGTGTCGTTTCTTTATCAATCAGAGAAATAGAACATTGTGATCGATAAGCCCTTAAGGCTGCAAATTATTGTGCAAGGAAAGAAAAGTTTTAAAGTGGCTGCTAAACATGTTTAATCTAAATGACCACAATATAATTATATTCCAACGTTGAATGCTACAGAAGATTCTACGAATACAAGGCTCTCGTAGCTGCTGAATTTGACAATGATAGAGAAAAAGGAAATCTACGACAAGCAATTTGGCAACGTAAGAGAATGAGAATTTCAAAATTGTCAACAAAGACCTATCGCTCAGTTCTCAATGGATCACTACCATGCACATTGGGGATTCAAGGCCGCCCTTAAAGAGCACACACTTAGCGTTGACCGCTTAGGTGTCTCAGGTGGGTCCTCTTAACATTCCGTTTCTCCGTTCTGTTTTCCGTAGCGCTCCTTCAACTGTCCTCTAACTCTCCACCGCGACAGTCACTACGATAGTTGAGTTTGAAATGCAATTTTGAAATTGCATTCCCACCCAATCCAACTGCGATGGTTGTTGGAAGTGCTCTTCAACTTCTATTTGTAAGCTCTTTAAGAACTAGTTGCATATCATTTTGTGAGATGAATTCTGGAGCTGCTTGCAGCTGTGTGTACAAACCAGACTTGGTTATTAATATATTGATTCCCCTGTTTTAAGTGTGGACGTAGGCAATTGCCGAACCACAATAAATCTGTGTGTCTCATTTGTATATGTTGTGAATTCATAATTTTGTTTTTCTCTGCTCTTCTAATTCGTTTCATAATCCAAACAATTGGTATCAGAGCGAGGTTAGATCATTGTTAAGATTTTCGTGGTTGAAATTCCAAAATCATGGATGAAGCGAAGATAGAGAAGTTCTACGGTCAGAGCTTCGGGTTATGGAAGGTGCAGATGGAGCCTTTGTTGATAAAGCAAGACATTTCACTTGCGCTTGAAGGGAAAGCAAAGAAGCCAACTGCGATGGCTGATAAAGAATGAGAAAAATTAGACAAGAAAACAAGAGCGACAATTTTTCTCTCACTATCCAACAATGTTCTCTTCAATGTCACAGGTGAAGCAACATCCAAAGATGTATGTGATAGACTCACAGCCATGTATGAAATGGCGTCGGCTGCCAACAAATTGTTTATCATGAAGCGGTTGTTCAAAATTAAGATGAAGGAAGGTTGTGCTATGGCAAGTCACATCAATGAATTTAATACATTGATTAGTCAAGCAACTTCAGTGGGGATGACACAAGATGATGAGATCAAGGTTGCTCTTATATTATGCTCTTTGCCAAGCTGCTAGGATGGCATTGTAATAGTAGTTAGCAAGTCAATATCCGGTAAAAATAATTTGGTTTTTAATGATGTAGCAACTACTCTTCTCAGCGAGGATTTGAGAAGAAAGAATGATGAACCTTCATCCGGTGATGCCTTAATGGCGGTCATCACCGAAAATAGAGGTAGAAGCCATAATAGAGTCAGAAATAATTATCCATCCATTAAATTTCTTCCAAGAGGCATTGGCTTAACAACATGCCAAAGTTGATGAAGAGAAAGCAGAAAACTCGAAAAGCAGAAGCAATTCTCGTTGTGGCCGCACTCGTGTTTGTGTTTGGAGAATGGTCTCCAAAGTGGTAAACACAGCGTGTAGCAAAGCCTATTTTACTCACAAACATCATCGTCATTTAGAAGAGGCTGAGATGCAACTCCGACTAGGCCTACGTCATGTTTGAGGAAAGTAAGAAAATGATATCATCAAAATAAAATAAATGGACAAGCAAGATCAAATCTTACAACTCCCCATAAGATTAAGAGAACAATATTGTTAATGCTACACTCATTGTTGTTGAACTTTGCAAGTTTAATTTGAATCTCTAGGGGAGCAAGAGAAAGAGATTCTTTAAAGAACAATAGGAATCTTCTCATACACATTGTCATTTATAGAACAACAATTAATATAGACTCAAACTATTGATTGGAAATCACTAATATCTTACATATCACTAATGAAAAAGAGTGACTTCTAGAATATTACTCGTAAATAACCTTATGTCGAGTTGGGACATTCTTATAAGTCAATCAGTTAGTAACATCAAACATTACAAGAGCACATTTCCCATTAATGTTGCATTCAAACCAAAAAAATAGCAATAATATTCATTTGCCACCTTAATCTTAGCCAAAAATAGAATACAAATGCTAGTTTAGCTAAAAAACTAGAGAGAATTTAAATTTTGAAAAAGAATTATGAGAGCAGGCTATCAAACTTAAAAGGTTAACTTAATCAGTTAGGAAAAAATTAGAATTTTCATTATTTAATCAAGTGTACAATTTTGTTCAATAAACAAATGAATACATATATAGCATATTTTGATGGATATGATATAGTTTCTCACATATTTTGAGCATGGCCTTCATCCATTATATTCAAGTATCCATTCATTAATTAGTTCTCCAGTATGCACTCATAATTATTTATGTGTCAAATACATTATAATAAATTTTAAATTTAAATTCGAAAAAGTTATTAATTCCATTTTTAGTTGAGCTTAGTTATCTAGTGGCTTAAGTCAACACCATCATTTCAAGATAAGAAGGAACCCTAACAACTCAACTGACAATCTAGAGTTAACCAAATTAGGTATTTAGTTTGCAACTCCTAATATCTAGGCTCTATCAATAAAACATGACATGACCAATACTTACATATTTTAGAGACTTAGATGGAACTTGACCTTTCATCTACTTACCTCCCATACCTCATGATACTTTACCTCCCTTCACAGAGGATGATGAATTTCCTGCAACCAATAAGTCAAAACAATGTATTTTGTGCAAAATCTCATCATTAGCTTTAACATGTACAAACATGATTAAATAGCTCAATAAAAATTTATGATTTTTCAAATGAAATCATTCACTTATGCATTTTGAACCACTATTCAAGATTTTTAAATATCACATAATAGTGCATTAAAACATAGAAAAGTATCAGTGAACAAGAGGGATGTAACAAAGAGTCTAAGTATGTTTTGATGTTGGTTCATATTTGTTTGGCTGATGGCCGGTTGTTGTAAAACTTTTGGTTTTGGGTCCATGTAAAACCCGTTTATCTTTATCAAAAACAAAGAGTCTAAGTAATTTACCACTTTCTAGTCATGAGAATCCTCATTCTCAACCTTGCTATATGTATAAATTTATTATATTTTCTATTTTGTTAAATTGAAATAGTGCTCTTGTTTTGGATTCTTTTGCAAGTTCAAATGTGTATTGACAAATTTATTTAATTAAATTCCTTTATTTGGGTCATCTAGGATAGTTATCACACAAAAACTCATCATTCATATACCTTTAAGAGAATTTGATATGAACTATATTTTCAATACAACTCTTTTGGATTAAATAGTATGTATATATTATAGAAATTTGAAAGTTGATATTGATATTTAATGTGGATGCACATTGTTTCACATGTTGTATAAATCATGTTTTTCAATTAAATCATCTACAATGAATATCATCACTTGTCATATTTTTTATTTAAACCTTTAAATTCTTTAAATTTCAAGTCAAAAAAATTGAAACATTTGCACTTGTGAGCAAGAATTTAACCTAACTTTAAATCCTTTTCAAAAATTTGTCTATATTATGAACTATCAATTCATTTTTTCTTTCCTTGACTTCTAACTCCAATTTTATAGGATCCTCTTATTGATCTTTACGACTCTCCATTAAATTTCATTTTCTTTTATAATATACTCTAGATCATACTATAGATCCATTTCATTATTGGCCTTATTATTTTCCATATTCTTTTCTCAAGTCTATTGTGTTTTTACCTTGTAGCTTTCTCCAACTATTTCCCTTACCTAGATTCTAAGGGAGCAATGATAACTTCTTTCATTATGTATAAAATCTTAAATTTAAATGAGTATTATATATAGTAAATTAAAATACTCTTTAATAGAATATCACTTCCAATAATGGACTATATGAATCTTAGTTTTATTAGAATATAGAACTAATGCCTTTCATGTTGGAATATTAAGTAAAATGGGTGCAGAAGGTATCAAGTCACATGAATAGGAGGGTGTCATCGATAGTGCTTCCCATCTGAAGTTATCTCTTTTAAATTTTCTTTCCATATTCATAAAAAGAAGTCTACCATGTCAAAGGATTGCCTAGAATCATACTTGTAGTATGTTGTAGCTCGTCAAACTATTCTACTCCATATTTTTTAATTAAACTATTTTCTAGCCATTTAACTAGGTCCCTTTAAATCTTTGATAAAAATTAATTATGCTTTCTCAAATTTATGTTTATCATTTCCCTCATTTAAAACTAGAGATTCTTGGAAATTTATTTTCTTGACTTCTACTAAATTCTTCCTATAGGAATAAGTTTACAATAATACATTTATTTTTTAACATAATTTCTTATGGCGTGAAAAAAATTAATATATTTTTTCTCATTATATTTGGATATGTAATTTTTCTAGCACTAATCAAATAAGGATAAATAATTCAAATTCAAGGAGGTTATATAAATATAATATCACCATTGTTAACATAGATATTCTATTACTTATTAGTTTTCTAGAAATTAAAATCTAATTATTACTAGCTTTGAATATTTATCATGTCATTAATGAAAACTTAAAGCTTTTTTTTGGAGGTCCTTCATCTTTACATTTGAGGATCTAGCAAGACTTTATGATGTTGAATAGAAACGGTATTATTTTAATGAGGTTCAAATTTGGGAGAAAATGGATTTAGAACAACTTGATAGAAAGGGAAATTTGTTGGAAATAAATAAATATTATTTAATAGCATGGTTGTCTATATAAGTAGAATCATGCATGGATGGAGGTATAATCTGTTGAATATTTGTTTGAAGTGTCACAAAATATAGTGAAATTGCATGAAAAACATATTTTAGGTATTGGTATATTATGCATAAGATAGGATTTATTAATATAGTATTATGCATCAATTGATAGTTTGTCATAGGAATTTGTTTATAAGGACCTAGTTGATTGATTGAGGATAACAATTTGAAACCACATTCTGAAGGCATCATTTGTTGATCAACAATCAAACCCTCATTGTACACTTGTGTCATGTATTAAAATAGTAATAGTCTACCTCATAAACATAAAGTAGGGGTATCAAAGGCTATCAAATACATTTGGCCAACCATGAAATGGTTTGGTTTTCTTATGACAAACAAGCTTGTGGACAACTTATGAAAATAGGAATTGAATTGTCTCATGGGTTTATTATGATCTCTTCAAGAAGTAGGAAACTAATCATACACAAGGAGAATATTTATGAACAATATGAAATGGTTGATAGAAAAGTTTCAACTTCATCCCAATAAGTTACATATCTCGAATAGGTAGGCCAAGATACCATCTCAAAGCTAATCTATTCAAGGTATATGAGAAAAATTCTTTCTATATACTATATTCTAATCAATAATTTGAGCTCATATTAAAACATCTTTGCAAGAATGCATGTTCTCCTCAATAATTCAAATTCTATTATATAAAATATTTCAAATTAATGTATCAAGACTTTATCAATTCTTTCCTAAATATAAACACATTTAATTATAATATTATAGATTGAATTTGAAATATATTAGGTGAATTAGAAAAACATATTTTGAGGTGCAACTATCATATTAACAAATGATCATTGGCAAAGAGATTAATGAACTGATCTTAAAGATCAAAATGGATGTCAACAAAGAGATTTCTAGGGTCAAATAGGATAACAACAGCTTTAGGAGAGCCACCGGCTACAAGAAAATTGGCATTCAGGAGAGCCGAGGGCTAATAGATTTGTCCCTTTTTATTATTTGAGCTTCTTATAACAAAGCAAAACAACAACAAAGTTGCCAGTTTCCACGCACTCTTTCGTACAATTCATGAATGGAAATTTGATATGTTAACATAAATGAAAAGGAATTCTAAACTTTGTAGAATGCACTCCAACCTCCCTAGAATAAATATTTAAATTTAAGGTATGAACACTTTTTTTAAAAAGCTATGGCTGAATGATTTACATGGATGGCCTATCATTTTATTTGTTTGAACTATGGTGATTACACTTATAGGAGACGTGAATACCAGGATATCAACTTCTCACGCTATCTATATTCATCGATGACTAAAGAGACGTAATGTTTAGTCAAAACTATACAAAATGGCTATGAATGTTTGACTCAAGTAACTATTAGCAGCATTGAGAAAGGGCGAAGTTGTTGGATTGTGAAGTCCAATTGTTCATTTCATATTTATTTCTATGTCTTTTCATCTTTTCTTGAAGGCTATTGTATATATATGAGGGAAAAACCCTATGTATGTAAGCTGCAATAATAATAAAGATCTTTGCTTTGCTTTCAGGTGGATGTAGTCAAATTGGAGAACCACATTAAATATTGTGTTTGTGTATAATTTGTAGGTTCCCAATTTGTCTAATTAGTTTTAACAATTGGTATTAGAGCAGTTACCGATCCAGGGAGAGCACAGGCGACAACCATGTCCAAAGCAGTGCTTCCATGTGTTGGTGTATTTGTGAAGTTCATTGGATCTATGGCTATCATATTCAATTGATTTATCCTTGTAGGGCATCTATGTAGTTCCACAAATGTCTCTCTTGTTTGTAGTCATTTGCATAAGTGTTGGAGCACCTGCAACAAAATCTTGATAAGAGAAGTTGGGAGGAACCTTAATTTTGCATTAATTTTGCAAACATTGGTACCTATGAGAAAAACCATAGATACAATGGTGTGTACAAAGATAAGGTGTGTTTCAACTCTATTTTTTCAAGTGTCAGAGGAGGAGGAAGCGGAAGGAGTCAGAATCGAACTCCAGGATACTGGCAAGAAAAAAAAATGGTTATTGATTTGATGCAAGATGAGGAAGAAAAATGGTAAGGATTTAGAGGTTGTATTCAGCATGGGGTAGATGATTAAATAGGGAGAGTTAAAGATGTTGTCTTTAAAAAATTTAAAGGTGGCTCAGTGGTTGAATATTGAGCCAAGATCATGTGATTGTTGGGAACCATGCGGTTAGAGACCAAGTATTTTACTGAAGTTGCACAAGAACTAGGCCTCACATTCTTATATGCAAAGTTTGATGGTGATTGGCATAAATAGTTTCAGGAGGATAGAGTGTAATATAAAATTCTATTACAGTCATGATGTGGATGTAAAATTGAGTGAAAAGGCAGTGAATGTGGCTCGATATATCAAGGTTTTTCTACACAAATTTGATGGGCCACCCCTCTAACCTCCGCATAGCTCGGTTTAATTTATTGTTTGTAGAGAAAAAATGGCACTTCTTTAGGCAAAGAGTGGCTTGTTTGTGAAATAAATAAATAAAGGGCATGTATTCATCCTCAAACACTTCATTTGGCTTGTTGAAAGGAGGATAGATAGGAAACACAAGGAAGAAGACATTAAAAATTTGAAATTTCGCTCCTAAGGCTTGAAATTAAGTGGGAGTCTCCTAATTATAATTTCGTAATATTTTTGTGTTTCTGGAGTGGAGTGAGAGAAGGGGAGAGAGAAATATGGCATCCATCTCTTTAAACTTTCCCTAGGTGGCATGCAAGTTTTCAAAAGAAATTGTACATCAAAGTGCATATTTGCACCTTATTTTCACTGAAAGAACCTCAAAAGTTCATGAATGTTTACAACATCTCTGGAGCGAGTAATGTGATCACGTTTCTCAATGATTTGGCACCTCTCACTATAGCAAGTGGCATTGAATTCTTTGGCATGAAAAAATAAATTTAGTTGGCTACACCATTTATTTTGAGCAGTGATGGGTTTAAAATTGGAATCCAAAGCACTTGTGAAACAAAATTTGCTTCACAATTTTTCAGAAGATGAACAGACAGGGGAAGTGACAAGGTCTAGGAATGGGTCATAAAATAAAGAACCACATAGGTATTGAGGCTAAGCTACCTAACTCTATTATTAAGAACTATGCAAGAGTTCATCTTATCAAGAATGAAAATAATATTGTTGCTTCTATTCTCAATGATGATTCTTTGATTGAACAAAATGATAGAGGTGTCGATTGCTGGATTTCACCCTAATTTTATAGGGTATGGAGAAATTGTTAGAGAGTGGATTAGAATTGTAGCTTCCACTCTACTAGGATTGAGGGTTGCATTAATGAGGAAGAGAGATTTATGGCGATTAAGTGTTTGCAGCTATAAATTATAACTATTTAGTGTGATATTGTTATCATTTTATAGATATTGTTTATGATGTCTATGAACCTGACTACTCGTTATAGATTCGTGAATCAGATCATGGATCTAGTGTTTGAGTCTTTAATTCTATGGATTATCCAAATGGATAATTAGGGTGTCTCTGCTAGACTTGTAGTATCCTTATCATGATACCATGAATAGTTCAGTGTCACACTACATTGGGAGTATTTATTTTGGTAGTGAGGTTTTTGTTGTCAAGAGGTGGTTACCTTCATGTGATTGGAGATGTTCATTCTTAGATGCCATGGTAGGATCTTGATTCTAGATTAGAGTGTTGGCATGATATAGGTTCTCTTGGCAGGTTATGCTCTTTGGAGCATGTGGTATTCCATTATGAAGATGTTAGATCATGTTGTCATGTTGTGTTCCTAGGTTATGCAGATGTACAATGGGAGTTTTGGCATTGGTCTTGTTAGTTCTCTTGGTATTGAGTACATTGGTCATTTTCTTGGAGAGCTTCATGGTGGTGCAGCCTTATTTTGAAGCTTAGCAATGGATTGATCATGGAGGTGCTCTTAAATACTAAGAGGCTTGGGTGAGGCTAGAGTTATCTTGCGATTAGAGAACAACTATTCAGATAATTTCTCTTTGGAGGCTTCAATAAGAAGACCGAGGAGCCTACACCTAGTGATGGACATGAGTTCATTATGGACCTAGAGGAGATTGTTCTTGGAGAGAGTCATTGTGACTTGGTGTATCTTGGAGGAGCATTCTCAGTCCCCACTCTTGGTCTACTCGGAATATTTATCTCCTTGTAGGAGATGGTTCCTAGTTTTGGAATAATATTGAGTTTGATCTTCCTTGATTATAGGATCTTACATCCATGTTGGTTGGGTGTTGTTGCCATTTTCATTTGGGAAGGTAAAGATGATCATACTTGGCACAGTTGAGCACTTGGTGGTGTTGGTGGAAGGATGATATATGGTTTGCATAGATGTTTCTTCCTAGATTTTTTGAAGTTATCTATTATTGTTGTACTTTATTGTTTTTAAACAACAATATGTGGTCTTTTCATGAGGAGATGTCAAGTGATTTTTTGCAGTAGGTTGGTTGTAGGTTGCAAGCCATTGTGATTTGATTGTTTCCACACCTTTTATGTTAGTTTTGATTGGTAGATTTGAGTTATTGGTTAACAATGCTCATGCACATGTGGATTGCTATATAAGTGTCTTCTAGTTTTTTCACATCAATAATTTTTTGGTGTGTTTTGTTGGAAGATGGGATTACACAGAATTGTTGCATGGGCTGGATATGTTGGCAGGATTTTATTTGATGTTGTGTGGTTAGTTGCATGTGATTAGCAATTAGCTATGGTTTCTATTCTAGCTTTGTTGATTGATTCTTAGCCTATTTATTACCACGGGATTTGGTGATTACATTTGGACATTGGTTGAGAATGGAAAGCAGGTGATATACTTCAAGTGGGAGGTTGTTCAAATGTGAAGTCACAACATGATTCAAACTCCAAGTGGGAGATTGTTGGATTGTGAAGTCCGACTGTTCATTTCATATTCCTTTCTATGTCTCTTTGTCTTCTCTTGAAAGCTATTGTATATATATGAGGGAAAATCCCTATATATGTAAGTTGCAATAATAATAAAGATCTCTACTCTGATTTCTAGTGGGTGTAGCCAAATTCGTGAACCATGTTAAATATTGTGTTTGTGTATAATTTGTAGTTTCCCAATTTGTCTAATTAGTTTTAACACAAGTCAAGAGAGTTTTGTACAAAATACTTCAAATCATATCAATAAATAGGCTTCATTTAGTAAAAGTGCATGTTTGTCATGGACTTTCTCAGCCCAAGTAAATGCCTCATGCAATATTACAATCAATGTGAAAATTCAACATCGAATGCTATTGTCTTCCTCTCCAAACTGTTGATATTTTAGGTGGCATACGAATTTGACGTCCTCCTAGCTATTGAGTTTGACAACGGAAGAGTTGAGATTGAAGATAAAATAGAAAAGAAAATCTAGATGAAGTGACAATAACCAATCAAGAGTTTTAAGAGAGCAAGAATCTGTGTTTATCTTGTCGAAAGGTTTAACAAAGATCGATTATCTAATTCTCAACCGATCAGTAATTGCCCTTGGAACTTTTGTATATGTTAATATTCAAAGAAGATCATTGGATGAAATACCTTGATTAATAACATTTGAATAGTAGAGATCATAGGTGTAACAAACAAGTTAAAACCTTTCGAATGTGCTTGAATAACATACCAACTATTGGATGAGCCCTTAGATAGAAGAGATATTACACAATCGCTAAAATAAAGCTACTGGATGAGCCCTTATATGGAACAAATATTATGCAATCACTAATATAAAGTGGCAAGAAGTTAACTACCTAAGAGGGCCTTTCACTTTGACACAATAATTAAATGTTAAAAATAAGTCACGTTTGGATCAATGATGGGCTGGTCACAAAGGTGACAGTATTTCACATAGTAGAGCATTCTAACAATAAAAAGAATATTTAGATTTGATTTATCTGATTTATATGAGTTGTAGCTCAACATGTCATATCAAAGACAAGCTAGGATCTCTAAAAAATTGTGAGAGTGTTCGTGCTAACAGTTTGGTTTCAGATAATACATATGTGAATGGGTGTGATCCATCATGTGATATCAGAATGTGGGTGTGTGAGGTTGTTGCCATCACTCAATCCGTTCTTTCCTAAATATACACACATTCAATGAACTATTTCTTTGATACTACCATAGATTGAATTAGAATTATATTAGGTGAATTAAAAAAACATATTTTGAGGTGCAACTAACATATTAGCAAGCTGATCATTGGCAAAGATATTAATGAACTGATCTTAAAGATCAATATGGATGTCAAATAAGATAACAACAATAGCTTTAGGAGAGCCACCGGCTACAAGAAACGGTTCCAGATTTGTCCCTTTTTCGTAGTTGAGCTTCTTATAGCAAAAATCGCAATCAGTTCTGGTCGAGATAGGATAAGGACTTCTTAAAGCAAAACAACAATACACTTGCCAGTTTCCACGTGGAAATGAAAAGCAATTCTAAACTCTCTAGAATGCTTCTTGGAATGAATATTTAAATGTACGGTAGGAACTCTTTTATTTGCATGGATGGCCTGCCATTTTATTTGTTTGGATTATGTTTATTACAATTATGGATATTGACTTCTTACGCTATCTATGTTCGTCGACGAACAAAGAGAATTACTGTTTAGTCAAAATTATACAAAATATTCTAAATGATATTAATAAATATTCTATATTTAGTAAAAGTACATCTTTATCGTGGGCTTTCTCAACCCAAGTAAATACCTCGTGCAATATTACAGTCGCTGTGAAAATTCAACGTATATAATGAACAATTGGCTACCTCACCTGTATATAGTTGCTAATATTGTTCATGTATACACCTCAATACTATACAATATAACTCCAAAGGAAATAGATTCAAATTAATAGCTCAATTTGAAGATAGATCCTTAATTATAGGTAATAAGTGCTTAGAAGCTTCTCTATAAGATTAGTCAAGTGGACCAAACATTCGTGTCTATCTAATTGAGATACAAAGTTACAAATAAAACAAAAGAAAATAATGAAATGAAATATAAAAGTTGATTTATTTATGCACTCATACCATTAAATTATAATTATCATATATAGAGCATACTTAGTTTTTGATTATATGTTAAAATAGGTTTTAATGAGACGCGAAACACTTTTGTAAAACACTGTCAAAAGGATAGACACAAGCAACCAATAGCCAACAACTAGCAATAGACCACCTAAACACAACAAAAACAAAGACAACAAAAACTATGATATTTTAAAATATCATTACAATTCCGAATTATAAATGCAACCATGTTAGAAAATATGACAAGAGAAAACCTTTACAATAATGAAGATTTTCCTAGAGATACAAATAGTTTGGAGAACTCTCTTCATAATAGCTATAATGTGTTCTTCTAGAGATAGGCATGGAATGGTTGAAGCCCTAAAAATATGGACCCCTTGTGGCCTCTAGCTTCTAGTAAAACAACCAATCTCTCTTTTAAAATGAGCCCAAAAAATGGTTGTAACATCTTGCTAGGTGTGAAACCCCAACCAATGGTATTGTAGCAATATCAAATATGCAACCAAGGATGAATCATACCAAAGATGGGAGCCTCAAATTGAAAGATGGGTTACGCATTGATCTCAAGTAGCTCAACATTCATGGTGCTAATTAGAGATAAAATTTTGATGCTGAACTTTCAAGCATAAATTGGTTTACAAAAATTGCATCTTTTCATGACTAGTGTTGATCAAGGCCTAAATCCTAGGAGAAAAATATCTAGTGGGAAGAAAAAGTGAGAGAAGGTGATAACATAGAACAACTAAGGTGCTCCACAAGTCCTAGGTGGAACTCAGGAGTGACCACCTAGAAGTAAACTTTCACTAGTAGACACCAAGAATTAAAGAAAACTTGAAACTAAAACCTTATGTTATAGGTTCCTTCGAGGACCCAAAGTTTAGGGAGAAATTATGGGTGGAGGACTTGTCACCAAAAATTTGAGGTTTTCATTTTTAATTTCTACCTAGAGTCTAGCTTCTAGGAAGGCTTGACAAGAGGATCTAGAATTATTAGTCCCATGTTCCCATTAAGATTTGGAGCTCTAGAGGTACCAATAAGAAAAAAACAACCATGTGGCTTGATAAAAAAACCAACACATCCAAAGCAACCATGTACATAAACAAATGGAAAAAAACATTGAGCCACTTAAGAGACAACTATAGAAATTACCAAAAACTTATTGACAGCAGCCAACAAGAGTTTTGTAACCACACCAAACCATCAGCCTTAATGCATAGCCTTCAAATTTTTTCTTCCATCTAATTTTCTCTATTAAACATGCCTTCATCCCTTCACGTTCACTTTATTCTAAATAGGTTCTAACTTCTTTGTTGCACCCACGATCTCGGATAAGTTGTTTCATCAAATGATCTCTGACTATTAACACATACAAGAGTTGGAAGAGAATGAAATTCTCATTCCCTTAAAAAACTCTAGATTCTTATTGTCACTTCATCTAGATTTTATTTTTTGATCTATCTTTAATCTCAACTCTCTCATTGTCAAACTCAATAGCTCGAATGACATGGATTTCGTATACCATATAAAATTTCAAGGGTTTGGGGAGGAAGATGTTATAAAAGTGGAAGCATAAACACAGAATATTAAAATATTATAGCACAAATTAGTCGCAAAGAAAAATATAGAAAATTGAATGAAAAATAGAACAACACATAAGAAGAAAATTTACGTCATAAAACCTTGGCAAAACATCAAGGAAACATCCATGTGGGAAGGGTATCGGTATTATTATTGCTCGGGAGAAATCAATTACAAGCTTCACAGCTAGCTACCACTATTAGGTGTTTCTATCACTTTTACAAATTTGAATTTGTAATTTACAACATTATCTTAACAATTGCTCTTGCAATGCAATCCACACTAATTGCTCTTGCAATATACAACTCATTACTTTTCCTTCAAGGAAACCAAGATATAAGTAATATCTTCAAGATCACAATCATCACTTAACATAGAAAAAAATTGTTTTATTCCTTTAAAGAAATTATAAATTTCCTTTTAAAAGATTAAAAAAAAAAATCTTTCTAAAAAACTAATATATGATTTGTTTTCTTGTTTTTTTTTCTTGTTTTAGTGTTGTCACAATCCAACAATTTCCACCTTGACAACAATTTACTTGATACTTGTTCATGCCCAACCAAGGTGTAGGCTCCTTAGACTTCCTACTGAAATTTCAACATAAGTCTCTAATCGCAAGAGAACTCCAAGCCTCACCTAAATCTCCATGTATCCATGACCACATGTAACCAATCAATCTATGCTAAGCTCCAAATGCAACACCACACTCTCATATATTAGAAACTAGAGTGGGAGAAGATGCAGGAGAAGGGAGCGACTTTGAATTTGAACTCAAGATAGGGCGGGAAACCCTGTAATGGATAGGTGAACCAGGGAGCGGGCGGAAAGGATGAATCTCGGGACTGTCTTGACTCCTCTAAGGCAAATGGAAAGAATCTAACAGATGAGGACCAAAAGATGGCGAAAAGCCTCTTGATCCTAATGAGGGGAAGGGAGAATCACGTGCTAGAGACAACCCAAGGCAGGGACCCATTCGTAGGGATAACGGCTAGCCATGGACTTCTTTGTTCGGTGTCAAACCGAGTGGAAAGTCTTATCTCCCTGCAATGCGTAATGTATCAAAACTAGAAAATGGTAGATTTTCTATTGAAGCTCCAGATCTAGTGATTGAGCACAACATTAGACTTATGGCTCTGACTCTAGCTGGAGAAATTTTGGGCCCTAGACTGAATATTGATGTTGTCAGGGTGTTTGCTAAACATAAATGGGTGCTCAAAGGTCAAGTGGAGATCATTGGCATGTCCAAAGGTGTGTTGTCCATGTCCTTTTCATGTGAATAAGATATGTCGAGGGTGCTTTGTGATGGCCCTTGGTTGATTAGTATATTTGTGCTTGCTCTGCAAAAATGGTCGCCTAAGATGGACCTAAATGAATCTTTTTTGTACAAGCTCAAGTTTGGGTTAGATTACTGGGTCTCCCATTGGAGTTCTGGGTTGAAGATGTTTTCAAAGGAATTGTGTGGGAGACATGCAAGAAATGGATATGCCTTTATCTATTAAGATTAACTCTAGACTGGGGTAGTGGGTCCAGCCCATGGAGTATGAAAGTATCCCTTTTTCATGTTTTCACTATAAAACATCAGGGGATATTGCTAAAAATGCCCTCTATAGGCTGTCAAAGAGAAAGAGAAGAAAGACAAGACAACGCAATGGAGAGCCAAAATTCCTGCTAAACAACTGATGATTGCTGAAGAATATAAAATGGTATAAGAAGCCCAAAGTGTCATCATCCATGACACTTTTGAGCAAAAGGGGAACATCAATGTGGAAAAACCAAAAAATTATGTGTCTAAAGATGGAAAAGAGGATCAAATTGGCAAAGATGAGAGAGAACGAATAAACACCATTTAGGATGAACAATAAAGTGATAACCTGGAAGATGGAGAAATACAGGTAGTTTTGCAGACCAAGGAGGAAAGGGATTCGAATTTCACTATGGAAAACACTAACTTATATTTCCCTAGATCTGAATATGAGGATGCCTAGAGGTGTCTGATCCTTGGAGGGATTTCATCATTAGAATCACAATAATATGTGGATATGGTTAAATCCACCTTCCTGTTGTCCCCAATGAATTTATTACTTAACATAGGTGCTAAGTGGGTTGAAGATGATGCTTTCAAACAGAAGGCAACTACCCAAAACAACCAACAGGATGATATCAAGAATAATGAAGTTGCGGAATGAAAGAAAGTTGGAAAAAGGGGTTGAAATCAACCCCCTTGGATACTGCTATCAAGACAAGGTATAGGATGAAGGCCTATATGAAATTTATCCCCTCACCCCTAGAAGAAGATCAACAAGCTAGATCAAAGATCAAGAGGCAAGCAAGAATATAGCGGATGGTACTCAGATGGCCATCCTTCAAGTATGTTCCCTAAAAATAAAATGAAAATTGTTTCATGGAATATTCGTCGATTGAAGAGTCCGCATAAACAGGATGTTCTTAGAAATTTGTTAGAGAGCATAAACCTAATATTGTTCTTATCCAAGAAACAAAAATTACTAAAGAGAAAGTTGAGAAGATTAAGATATTTAAGGATGGTGGAGTTTTGGGAGGTAGCTCTAATGGTGTTTCTAGGGGCCATTTTCTAGAATCTTATGCATGTTACTAGGGTGCGTGTTAAGTAGGATAGTAATATGGCTTTTGTTAGGTTTCATCATTTAGGGGATGGTACTTCTTGGCTACTGACTAACATTTATGCCCCTAATAATAAACTAGGAAGATATAAATTTTGGAAGAAGCTGGAGGCAATTAGGTCTCCTCTTAAGGATGAATGGTGGCTAGTCATGGGGGACTTCAATACCCCTCTTCGTTATAATTAGAAGTTTGGGGCATCCCATTTCAATTAAAAAGCAGAATGGACCTGTTGAACTTCATTAATAACCAGGGTTTGCATGATATCAAGTCAGATTAGATGGGTCCCTTATCTCTGATGAATGGTTTATCCATTATTTGTTCTCCCTGTCAGCTATCTCATGGATTGGTTTGGACCACTTTCCTATGGTTTTTGTGGCAGAGAATATAAGCAGAAAAAGAAATTTCTTGTATACATTTGAAAGAATGTGGCTTGACCATCCTAACCTTGAGAAGGTCATTAACGAGTGGTGGTCGATTGATGTCAAAGGTACTACTATGTATAGAATGGAAAAAAAAATTAAGGCATGTGAAAGATCATATTAACAAATGGAATAAATAAGTTTTTGGGGATCCTTTTGTTGCTAATTCCAAAACCTAGCTTGAGCTAAAGGAAATCCAGGATAAAATCCAAACCAGCAAATATAATGAGGTGTCTATCAAAGAGGAAAATGAAGTGCTTGTCAAGTATCATAAGATCATCAGAAGGGAAGAATAATTTTGGAACAACGGTCTAGATCTCTTTGGCTTAAAGATGGGGATAGACATACCATGTTTTTCCATATGATTGTTGTGAAACATAGGGCTGCTAATAGGATCTTAAAATTGAGAATTGTTAGAATTGAAACAAGGAAGGACGATGAGATTAGGAATGAGTCCAGGAATTTTTTCAAATGTCTTCTCTCTGCGGATAGCAGATTGGATGATCTTTCTCAAAGGGCCCTCTTGGAAACCATTCCCTCCATCATTAATAATGATCAGAACAAGGTCTTAGCTATCATTCCCTCTGAGAAGGAAGTTAAGAAAGAAGTGTTCTCCCTTGATAGAAATAAAGCCCTGAGACTTGATGGGTTCTCATTTTTTTTCTTTCAAACTTTTTGGGACACTCTCAAAATTGATCTGGTTAAGGGAGTGCAAGAATTTTTTGGGGCTAGGTTTATCTTAAAGGAATTCAACGCCACTTTTCTAGTTTTGATTCCCAAATGTCCAGGGGCTGACTCGATGGATCAATTTCGACTGATAATTTTATGCAATTCCTTCTATAAAATTATCTCGAAGGTGGTTACCAGTAGATTGCTCTTGACTCTCCCTTCTATTATATTGCTCCAACAGAGTGGCTTCATTCCTGGCAGAAAAATCCTTGACTCTATCATCACTATTCATGAAAATATTCACTCCCTAGTGGAATCAAAGAAACAAGGATTCTTGATGAAATTAGATTTGTCTAAAGCCTATGATCGTGTGGATTGGGGGTTTTTGGTCAAGGTTCTTATAACATTTAGTTTCGGTGATAAGTTTATTCAGTTGGTTAATAATCTTATTTCAGCCCCTTCATTCTCTTTCATTGTGAATGGTGTGCCTTCACCCTTCTTTAAAATTCTAGGGGCATGAGGCATGGGGATCCCATCTTCCCTATTCTCTTCATTATTATGGTTGAATGTCTCGGTAGATATAGAAGTAAATTTTTCTCTTAGGGTATTTTGATTGGAGTCTCTCCCTCTTCTGGGTTCAAAGCCTATTCCCACCAATAATTTATTGATGATACCATTTTTATGGGTACTTCATCGATCAAAGAATCATCTATTATGAAGAACCTTCTCAAAACTTATAGCTCTCCTTCGGGTCAAGAAATTAATTGGGAGAAAATCTCTTTATTCTTCTTCAACACTCTAGAGGACAGATAGAACAAGATGGCCCAAATCCTTGGATGTCAAATTGGCCAGCCTCCATCTCTTTACCTAGGTCTTTCTTTGGTCACGAAACCTATGGATCTTTTTTGGAATAGTCTTGTTGATAGATTTAGCAGGAAGCTAGCTAGGGGGAGAGGAACCCTTCTTGGCCAAGTAGGTCAAATCCAAATTTTTAAATCTTCTCTCAAAAGTCTTCTGGTTTATTCTTTAAGCCTCTTCAGAATACCTAGTAAATTTGCAGATGCTATTGAGAAAACTATGAAAGCTTTCCTTTGGTCCTTGGTTGAGGAGAAGAAGAGAGTTGCCCTCATTGACTAGGATAAAGTCTTCAAACCAAAAAGGGTAGGGGGCTTGGCCTGAGAAATATTAGAACCTTGAACAAAAGCCTCTTGGCCAAACAAATTTGGAGAATCTATTAGGGAATTGGTGATTGGAATGAAATTTGGAAGGCTAAATACTCACATGTGTTCCCTACCCTGGAATATTTCCTTGCCTCTAATTAGATCTTTGTTGGCTCTACTATTTTGAATAGTGTTACTCATGCTAAAGGTATTATGAGTTTGGGCAAAGTTTGGGCCATTAGTAATGGTAGAAAGGTGGATTTTTTGGATTATGCCTGGATTGGAGGAGCTCCTCTCAATGATCATTATGCTTCTTAGTTGATCATCCAAGCTTGCAAGGACAAGTTTGGTGTTAAATTTGCTGACTACTAGACAGATCAAAAGTGAGTGGGCCTCAACTCTATTGATCCTAACTTAAAGCAGGTTAACATAATGCTCAACCAAGCAGTCATTAATCCAAGAAGGGAGGACCACATGGTATGGGGTGGTACTCCTTCAGGGATTTATTCTGTGGTGTATGTTGTCCTTATGTTGGCTTAGTCTCAAGACCCTTGTCCCTACAAGGCTAATGTCTAGTGTTCAGGTTTCACTCCTAAAATTAATATCTTTTTATGGATTCTTTTGCAAAATAAAATTTTAACCATTGATAACCTGAGAAAGAGGGGATTCTGCATCCCCAATAGATGCTATTTATTCCTCAATGATGAGGAGTCTATGAACCATATTTTTATCCACTATCCTTTTGTCCAACCTATCTGGTCAATGTTTTTCTAGCATTGGGGTTTAAATTGGGTGTTGCCTGAGGATATTCAAGATTGTTTCAGGAGCTAGTCTTGCAATACAAAAAATCTAACCATAAGAAATTTATGGAAGTTCTCCTTTCCAAATATCCTATGGGGTATATGGAAAGAAAGGAACAACATAATTTTCAAGAATGATATTAACCCCTCTAAAGTGGTGTGGGCTAAGATAAAATACATTTTTTTAAAAGAATGTGATGGCTATTGGATCTCATTATTGCAATAATAAGGAAGAGTATGATGTTTTAAGTAGCCCAAACATCCCACCCCACATGGACAATAATACCAATCAACTCAATAGAGGGTTGTGTTGCTGGTCTTTTCCTCCCAATGATTGGATTAAGGCTAACTTTGATGGGGCTACTAACGGGAACCCAGGGCCAACTAGTTGTAGTTGAGTTATCTAGAATAGTATTTGCTAGAATTTATAATTGACTAAAATCGATAAGAAGATGGGGGGAAATCGTAAGTGCACAGAGGCTACAAAAATTGATAAATGGCAAGACCGTCTCCAAGTTTGGGTTGTGCTACAAGAAGCTAAAATGGCAGATTACATGTAGATAATGTAAGAAAAAAGGTTGAAAATCACTAGTATTTATAAAAAGGAGTGGAATAAGGCCACCTTGACCATTGGCATTAGGAAGGTTAAGGTGAATGAGACCATGATTGCTGAGGCTATGGATCTGTCGATGGATGGAATCAAATTGTATAGGGACCAGAAGTTGTCGGATGCTACTGTGAAGAAATTCCCCAAGGATGAGGAGGAGAAAATGAAATTTATGAAGGGAAGCCACACTTACTACTCCCCTAAGGTAATAAAGATGATTCGGTGATAGATTTTGTTTGCTATAATGGAATTCATAAATTTTGATGGTAGATATACCAGAGAGTATAGTTACCACTTTTTTATTCTTAATCATTTCCAGTACAAGGAGAAAATTTCTCTCCCGTACTAGTTCTGTGCCCTAAATGTCGGGATTCCAGATTCTATCTCTAATCCCAAAACCAATCCTGCTCTACATGAGGGTCTTATGATGGTCCTTTACAACCATATCAAGAATACCCATATTCAACTGAATATAGTTGAGGTTTGTGAGTCGGATGAGGAATTGGATGACTCAGATGATGATGATGGTGAGGGATACGACATAGAGGTGGATGTTGAAGTAGAACCCCATATCATTGGGACGAGTAAGCATAAAAGGAAAACTTGGCAAGAGGATTAGGATAAAGGGTCAATCAATAGGAAGTAGAAGGGGGAAGGTGATGATAGTTGGTATGAGGAAGAAGAGGAGACTAAAGATGATATGGAGATAAACAATGAGGAGGTTAAAATTCTTTCTACCCAGATGAAAAAGGGGAAGATGCTGAGAGGTGAGGATGTGGGAGCTAAGAAACGGTTACCCCTTCCTACTAGCTCCAAGGACCATAGTAAGGGATTGGCTGGGGAGAACTTCCCCATGATGGAAGCTAAGATTGCAGAATGGAAGGAGGTGGGGCTAGATTGAACTTGGATCTTGTTGAAGACAAGGCCTAGGATGGCTCCCATCTGGGTATTGACCTTTGTTTCAAAAATGACACAAACTGTTTCTATAAGGTCTTCCTTTAGGTTTAGAGGGAATTAAAAAGCATAAAATCAAAAAAGGCCTAGGAGGCCAATAAAATTGAAGCCTTGGAAGCTACTGGCAGTGGTAAATTCAGTTCCCTCACTGACTACTTAAGTGAGCTTACCAAAGCTATCAGCAATGCAAAGGAAAGAATAAATGCCCAATGCAATAGCTTTCAAACCCTAGAAGTTAGATCTAGGGCTACTAAAAAGAGGATGGAAGGGGTTGAGATGACTCTCAAAAATATTGGGGAGTAGAGAAAAGGTTTTAAAGGCTACCTCAGATAGTATTAAGGTCCTTATCAGCAAGCTCAAATGTTTCCAAGGGGAAAAGACCTCCGGCAACACCACTCAGGTGAAGGAAGGTACCCTTGAAGATATGGAGACTAGTCCTGGTAAAAGAACACATGCAAGCACCAAAGAAGGGATATTCATGAGCTCAAGAAGATTGCTGAGAATATGGAGAAACTGGAGCTGGATGTTGTTGAGTTGCTAAAGTATTTCACCTAGTCTTGGCGTTTCTTCTCTATTTTTCTAATATCTGGGCTTTTCTTTCTGTGTGTTGTGTCTTTCTGCTACTGGCTTTTTGTATGTCAGCCCTCTGTCTTTTCTATGCTCGCTGTCTTTTCTATGCCTATTGTATTTTGTTCTCTAATGTTTATCTTTTGATCTAATATTGTAAAGGGTCTCAGGGGCCCTTCAAAAGTTATTTTCCCCTAATCAAAAACATGTCACTCTCATGAAGTTCCCAAGCAAATGCCAATGTACTCAGCACCACAAAAAAAAAACTTGATTGGTCGCGCCCACAAAAGGATATGAAAATCATAGTAAAACCTTTCCTGGGAATTGGGCATTCCAACAGGTGACCAATATCTCTCTCTGTAGATGTTCATTTACTTGTCAAACCAGGGGACGTATACTTTAAATGGCGCAGCAAAATATATGCACTAGGAACTCATTTTGGTCAAATCTTAGCAGAAATACATACTGGAAATAAATTCTACCTACGCTACAAGAAGGTAATGCAAAGCTCTTTAACTCAACTATGATTTGATTAAAAAAGAAATCATGATAACTACAACTGAAACACAAACTATGAACTGGCCTTATGCTGCAGGAACAGGCACAGTGATGGATTCCTTGTGCTGCAGGAGCAATGTAAAGCTGAGTTTGTATAAAAACTTTAAAGATGAAAGCAAACTGAAGCTTAACAGGAAAGAACAACTAACTAACTAGCTACAGATACCTACTAAGTGGGCCCCCTTAGCAAGCATCTCCTGATTACACAAATGCTAAACTCAGAACTTCATTGAACTTTATTCATAAAAACAGAATGATATACATTGTTTTGTTGATATGGAAACTAACAACAAACTTTGTCTCTCGTTAAACAGATTCTGTCTTTCATTATCATATTGATTCTTACATGATATCTACTACTCTGATTCTATCTTATTCTAACTCTCTTCTCCCTTTCTCGCCCAGGAGGAGAACTTTATTTAAAAACAGGAAAGCAACTAACTAACTAACTCCATCAAGGAAAGACGTGGAAGTAAAATATATCCCCGAATCAAGGAACAAACTCCATAAATGAATTTATGCGTTCAACCTGATCCAGAGAGAATCTAGCGCTCCACTCTTTCCAGATTGACTGACATTAAAATTCTTTCCCATGGTTTCAGTCACAAAGTCTTCGCCGGAGCTCCCTCGAAGTCGTGCAGGAAATGGACTTTACTGCAAGGCCGAGATCGGCTGCGCTTGACTCGATCGTTCTTCAACAACTTGCGAAACAAAAGGTAACAGGCAACAGAAAAAGGCGTATGGCACATACACGATATCTATTCATTAATCACACATTTTAAATCTACTTCATCATTCAAAAAACTGTATACGACATACCAGTCATTTTAGGGAGTCAACGAGGCAATAAATGCAATCAAGTCAACATAATGAGCTGCAGGAATATAAAAGTATCTTGCTACAAGATATCCCCAAAAAAGGTTTCAACAAAGTCTGAACATCCATGAAATAACAAAAGTAAAGGCATTTAAAAGTTTATCATAACATCCAAATTATGAGCATATTTTAAGCTCATCAATGATCAACAATTAAAGTTCCAACACAAAATTTGGAATCTAACTATGACATCATGATCTAACATCTCCTCAAATAAAGATCAACAAACCCACAACTTTTAGAAACAGGAAAGGTGCAAAACCTAACAAGTTGTCCAGGAGCATTCAGGCTATACCAACTCCACAACTTAGATCCAACCAAAGGCTAATCATCTTGTGATTTCATATAATCATGGGCTAAAACCATGAACCCACCAGAAGCACTCCATTCTACTCTATAAGATTGTTGTTGTTTCCTCTCCAACAATATTGAAAAGAACCAATGCCAGATCCTCCCAGTATTCATCAAGCACATCTATAGGTTTCTTTAAATTTCCTACCAATGCCTTTTGCAAGCCCTATTGCACTAACAAATCAAGCATCTTAATCTTCCACAACTCAAAGCTATTATTTCCATTAAATTTTTCCACCTCGAACCTTGCATTCGAAACCTTCACCATTTGATGTTGCAAAAATCAACACCAAATCCTAATACAATTGTTGCAAAAATAATCACTTTGATACCACTTGTTATGGAAGCAAAAGCATAAAACCAGAAGATTAAAATATTGCAGCACAAATTAGTCGAAAATAAAAATATAGAGAATTATAGAAAATAGAACAACACATAAGAAGCATATTTACGTGGTAAAACCTTGACAAAACATCAGGGAAACATCCTCGGGGCAAGGATATCAGTATTCTTATTGCTCAAGAGAAATCGATTACAAGGTTCACAGCTGCTATCACTTTTATAAATCTGAATTTGCAATTTAGGACATCATCTTAACAATTGCTCTTGCAATCTGCAATCCACACTAATTGCTCTTGAAATCTACAACTCATTAATTTTCCTTCAAGGCAACCCAGATATAAATAATATCTTCAAGATAACAATTATCACTTAACATAGGAAAAATTTGTTTTATTCCTGTAAAGAAATTAGAAATTTCTTTTTAAAAGATAAAACTATTTTCTTTCTTAAATACTAAGATATGATTTGTTTTCTTGTTTTTTTTCTTGTTTTATTGTTGTCACAATCCAACAGAAGAGATCAACATTCAATGTTGAATTTTTATATTGTTTGTCATATTGCATGAGGCATTTACTTGGATTTAGAAAGCCCATGCACTATTACTAAATTAAGCCCATTCACTAGATCATATTTTCTTTTATTGCAGATTTTTCTTGTTATTGATGTCACTTTAAAATTATTTCTTACAAGATTATATGTACTCCACTGTTTCTATTCATGGCCAAGTACTTACAGAGTCAAACATTTGACTATCAATGCAAAGCCATTGCACCTACTATCAAGCCATTCAACAACAGTTTTATCAAAAAAGGAAACACTTAATCATACAAAAGTTGGACATTGAATCAACAAGTATGTAGGTATTCAATCGATAACTTCTATCACAAGAAATGAAACATGCTCAACTACTGGATCCTTTCCCTTAGATCAGTGTAGATCGATTCCAGGGAGCTTCGAATGCATTGTACAAAGTTTTTTGAACTACTTCTTAATTTTGAAGGCATTTATATCAATCATAAGCAGTAAATTGTGCGTACGGAATAACAAGTCGAATTGCCAATTGTGTGTGCATGAAAGAGTTCGTGGAAACTGATCATTTTGATTTGCTTTTCCTTTCCCGACCAAAATTAATTGGGATGCATTTGAAAGTCAAATCTGGAACCATTTATACTACCCCATGGCTCTCCCTAAGAAATTGTTAACCTATTTGACCCTAGAAATGTCTTTCATTCACCTCCATATTGATATTCAAGATCACTTCATTAATCCATTTGTCAATAATCTATTTGTTTGTATGTTAGTTCCAACTCATAACACGTTTGTTAATCCACTTAATATAATTTAAATTTAGTTCATTTTAGTACCAATGTTTGTTAATCTGTTTAATATAATTTAAATTCAAATTTATGGTAGTACTACTATTTTCTTGGCTGGGAAGCAATAGTTCATTAAATGTGTTTGTAATGAATGTTTAGATAGATAATAAATTTAGTTCAAACATTCAATATAAAAAAATTTAAATTATTAAGAAGTATGTTTGCAAATATGTCTTAATATGAGTCCAAAATTTTCATTAGAATGTATTTTATAAAATATTTTTCTACATTTCAAATGAATCAACTTTGAGTTGGTATCTTGGCTTATCTATTAAGTTTATAATGTAAATTGATTCTTATGAATTAGGGGCTAAATTATTGTTTTTCCTATCTTGTTGGGGTTGTTAGTAATCACATAGACTATTTGGGTACAAATTTTATTGTAGATCCTATTTTGGGAGTTGTTAAGATTAGAGTTCTTGTAGTGGTGTTGTCACACACAAAAAAATAAGTCTATAACTTAGTTAGTGATTAGGCTTAGTCAAATAATTTAGTGATTCTAAAGAAGGGAGATGAGAATAATGTAAATCCTTCCTACCTATAAATATAATATAATATTGATATTTTGTTACATACAATGGATATTTCACTCTAAACAATTATGTTTTGTTGAAGATTATTAAAAAATTGCTTATTGAGTTAAAGGTGTGGCATCAGTTTAGTATTAGAGCATATTAAGATTGTTAAGCTTGACTAATGTAAATCTTACAATTTCATCACTCCTCTAGTTGATTCTTGATTTCTACATACCTTGTCCATATGTGGCTGATAATACTATACACATATAGAGTGAACAATTGGCTACCTCGCCTCTATATAGCTAGTAATATTGTACATATATACAAGAGCAATTAGATGTCTTGATAATGTGCAATATAATCACAAATGAAATAGATTCAAATTAATAGTTAAATGAAAATAGATCCCTGATTATAGGTTACAAGTTCACAAAAGGTCCTCCATAAACTACTAATTTATGATTTATTTGTTTTAATGATGTGATTGGTCAAGTGGACCAAAGATTGTTTCCTTCAATTGGGATATAAAGTTACAAATAGAAGGAAAGAAAATAATGAAATGAAAATAACAACTCATTGATGTATGCACTATACCGTTAAACTAAAACTATAATACACAAAGCATGCTTATTTATTCAAAACAAGATTGTATTATTTCATATGAATCGAATGGATTACTATTATAACAATTATAATATTTTAAAATGTCATTACATTTTCAAATGATCAATACAACCATGTTAGCAAATGTAAAGATTTTCCTAACATTCTCTTCACAATACCTATACTACATTCTTCTAAAGCTAGACATGGCATGATTAAATTCCTAAATAAAATATGCACCCTTTGTAGCCTCTAGATTCTACTAGCACAACTAACCTCTCTTTTAAAATGATCCAAAAATGGCTTTAATATCTTGCTATGTGTGAATTTCTAAACTATGGGACTATAGCAATACAAAATTTACTGTATAACCTAATGGATAGGGATAAAAAAGTAGACAGAATCTAGAAGCTTGAAATGTGAGAGGAATTTCATTTATACAGTTCAATACATTTTGCTTTATTATATTTTACGGACGAAAACAACTTTTATACGCGTCGTGGGCTGGCCGATTCAAGGGAAACAGAACTCTGTGATCGATAAGCCCTCTCTTAACTTAATTAAGGCTGCAAATTATTGTGTAAGGAAAGAAGGATTTTAAAGTGGCTGCTAAACATGTTTAATCTATGGTCAACCAGAATAGCAAGAATCTAGATGACCGTAATATAATTATATGCCAACGTTGAATGCTACACAAGATTCTGACGAATACAAGGCTCCTGTAGCTGCTGAATTTGACAATAATAGAGAAAAAGGAAATCTACGACAAGCAATTGGCAACGTAAGTGAATGAGAATTTCATGGCAGCACCTGAGTTATCGTTTCAAAACTGTCGACAGAGACCGATCCGCGCGCTCAATTCTCGATGGATGACTACTATTTCACGGAATCCCATCCTATAAAGTGTGACGCTTGGCACATTGGAGATTCAAACCATTCATTACATTTCTCCCGAGAAGCTGTAAGCTTACCTTGTCCTTTCAATCCAAATTCTGTCATCGCCTGTGAAACAACAGAAGCATGGGATTAACAACATGAAGAGAGGTTATTCCAAAGTTGATGAAGAGAGAGCAGAGAACTCGAAAAGCAGAGACTTGGTATTTGCTCTGACGTCAATTCTCGTTGTGGCCGTCAGTGTTTCTGTGGGCTCAAACGACAACGCTCATCATCATCATCATGCTTGGAGAACGGTCTCCAAAGTGGCGAACTCGGCGTGTAGCATGGCTTCCTATCCCTCTTATCAGACTGCCAAGCTTCACGATCTCACTAACCTCGTTGTTGTGACTACAGTCGTTTTTGAGCCCTTTGCAAGCTCACTTGGAAAGCGAGGTTAGTGAGATCGCTCGGGATAACGGGCTTTGCTACACGCCGAGTTCGCCACTTGGAGACCGTTCTCCAAGCATGATGATGATGATGAGCGTTGTCGTTTGAGCCCACAGAAACACTGACAGCCACACGAGTGCGGCCACAACGAGAATTGACGTCAGAGAAAATACCACGCCTCTGCGTTTCGAGTTTTTTTCTTTTTCTTCATCAACTCTGGCATAAACACTCTTCATTTTGTTAAGCCAATGCGAGGACAGAATCTGAGTTGCAAGAAAGCAAGCTTAAAGCTTCTTGGGAGAAATGTAATTGATGGTTTGAATCTCCAATGTACCAGGCGTCGCACTTTATAGGATGGGATTCTGTGACATAGTTGCAATCCATCGAGAATTGGACAATCAGTTTTGAAACGATAACTCCGGCGCTGCCATGAAATTCTTATTCTCTTATGTTGCCAGTTGCTTGGGGTAGATTTCCTTTTTCTCTATTATTGTCAAATACAGCAGCTACGAGAACCATGTATTCGATAGAATATCGTGCTGCATAAAATTGAGAGTAGCATTCAACGTTGACAGTATAAATTAGGAAAGCAAAATGTATTGAACACTATACACGAAATTCCTTTGACAGTATAAGCCATATTTCGTCAGCAGAGATTATGTTTACTTTTTTATCTCTATCGATTAGGTTGAATGGTATAAGCGATATTTTCTCGACTGCGTGAGAAACACAAATTATTCGATCGCGTTTCTGAAATCTCTCTTCTTATCATAAAGCCACAGCTGTGATGTACAGTCATGTGAATCTATAAATCAGACGTGAAGCAAATCTATTGAACTCTTCAACTTCAACCATTTGAATGATTCATAAATCAAGAAAAGATTTCAGTCACATTAGATGTATTATGTTTTGGATTATTCATAAATCATAATAAATTATTAAGTGGAAAATTGGTTATGTTTTTGGAAGATATATTATTACAATATGAGAACAAATCTAATAGATGGGTTGAAGTTAAATAAATAAATAAAATGCTTTAGTCTTTCAGTTCAAGAGTAAGTTGTCTCAATGGGAAAGACATCATGTTATGAATAGCAATAATTAAAGAAAGGAAATAGTTTGTTATTATTGCACTCATCTTGATCATTTTGAGGGTGAATGTTTTAAGAAGAAGAAATATATAACAAACTCATCCGTCTATCGGCTGCCTGTTGCACAACAAAACCGTGTGGCTGCTAGTTTAATTCGTATTTAACAATCTATTTATATACATTAGAAAAAAATTGTTGTAATGACTTGATCATTAGTAATTTGTATGTGACTCAAGAGCATAACATCATATTTAATGATAATGAATTTTAATAGACTACACTTGAATAAGAACTTGATATATGACAGATGAATGATTATATTATAAGAATCTTGTGAAAAATAAAATTAAGAATGAGGATAATGTTTATGATAGAATAGCTACAGTCAGAGTCCATTAGGACCGATAGAGACAACATAATTATCTAAATGACCTATTGGCCTTAGACAATTACGTATGTCAGCTATTTATGAAAATGATATTAAATGTTTATATGTGTCGTTTAATAAATACAGTTAATGATTACCTTCAACGTACATAACACCCTATCAACTTGCATTCATAATCGATGGTTATGATCGATTATTACCGTATTGGTTAATGATTGAATTGTTATCATTGTGGTTAGTAATCAACTTAGTTAAATCGATTATACATAACTGATTATATATGAATCAGTTTTGATTCCACTAGTCATCAGGTCTATTAGTGAAGAATTAAGACTTCTTAGGAAGTCACGTGGCATCATATTTTAATATGATTCATTTTCTTGTGTTGTGGAGAGAGGGAAGCCATGTAACGGAAGCGCTTGGCCCTCAAAAAGAGGCAGCAAGCTTTCCATAGCAAAAGCACAAAGCCCACAGAGCATAGAACAGAAGAGATTGCCATTTTTGGGAATTCAAGATCTCACCATGCAGGATTTTGCAAGCCTCATCTTCATTATAAACCCTATAAAAATGGAGAAAGGGATGCCTACACTGAATTGTATCATGTGAGCGTAACGAGAAGCTTTTGAATACAAGAGATTGTATCATGTTTTGAATACAAGAGATTGTATCCTGACACCATAATTTGACCTAATTATGTCATGGAAGGGCTTATCGATCACAAAGTTCAGTTCTTAAACAGTTCTTTTCCTTATAAAGGTAGTGGTCAGCCCACGACTGTGTATACAGTTTTTTTCGTCAGCAGACATTAGGAAAGCAAAATGTATTGAACACTATAGACGAAATAACTTTGACAGTTCATACTTCTAGATTATGTTTACTTTTTTATCTCTATCGATTAGGTTGAATAGTATAAGCAATATTTTCTCGACTGCGTTAGAAACACAAATTATTCGATCGCATTTCTGAAATATCTCTTCTTATCATAAAGCCACAGGTGTAATGTTGATGATAGAATAGCTACGGTCAGACTCCATTAGGGCCGATAGAGGCAACGTAATTGTCTAAATGGCCTACTGGCCTTAGATAATTACGTATGTCAGCTATTAATGAAAATGATATTCTATGTTTACATGTGTCGTTTAATAAATATAGTTAATGATTACCTTCGACGTACATATCCAACTATCAACTTGCATTCACAATCGATGTTTGGTTATTATCGATTATTATCGTATTGGTTAATGGTTGAATCGTTATCATTGTGGTTAGTAATCAACTTAGTTAAATCGATTATACATAATTGATTATATATGAATCAGTTTTGATTCCACTAGTCATCAGGTCTATTAGTTAAGAATCAAGAATTCTTAGGAAGTCATGTGGCATCAATTCATTTCTTTTGAAGTGATAATATAAATAAATAAATAAATGGAAAAAAAAGGACGTAGCAAGAGATTGATAATATATACAACGATACAACAAGGATTTGAAATACACCAGTTCGTGAAGAATGCTATACATAATAAGAAATCATATATATATATATATATATAACAATTCATAATTACAATTGAGAAAGGCGTATTTAGGAATGCGTAAATATTACACTGTAGAGGTTGTAGAGCAGCCCTAAGAAAAGATCAATTTAGATTTATAGAGGTAGGGTTATCTTCTACTATTGTCTTCAAGTTTGGCTACTTCTATCAATGTTAAGATGGTGAATGGAATTAGAGTTGAATACAGACTTAAGGGAGAATCAAACTTCGGAAGTTTATAATTACGCTTTGCCTTGGGGGAAAAATAATTAGACGAATTTGTGAAGAAAGTCATACCGCAACCAACTAAAGAGGATGAGAAGCTTCAATGGAAGAGAAAGAACCATAAAGAAATGAAGATGTTAGTTGACTCGGTCAAAGATCACATCGTGCCAATTATCTCCAATTTGGAGACAACATATGGTATGTTCAAAGTATTAGAGGAGATGTATGAGATAAACAACACTAGCCAGACCCTTGCATGAAATAAACAACTTCACCACATTAAAATGATGAAAGAAGAATCCATTAGCTCACGCTGCATGAGGATTACTTAATTGAGAGATTAATTCTCTACAATTGGACACATTAATTGAGAGATTAATTTTCTACCATTGGACACACTATAGAGAGCAAAGAGTTAACCATGTTGGCACTCAATGGTCTCAAATCATCTTGGGAGTCATTTATTCATGGGTTAAGTGCAAGATCAAAACTTCCTAAGTTTGATTGATTGAAGATAGACTGTATTCAAGAAGAGTCAAGATTAGTCACAAGAGGCATTGATCAAAGTTCTACAAATAAAGATATTCATCTTCTTGCCTCTCACTCCTCAAAGAAGAAAGGTAAGAAAGGACACTTCAAAAGAAGGAAGGATATTTCAAAAATCCAATGCTTTAGATGTGACAAATATGGTCACTATGCAATTAAATGTCCACCTAGGACTATGCCTCAAGCTTCCATTGCAGATGTTTGTGAGACTCTTCCACAAAAGGATACAGATGGATTCATATTTTGATTTGAAAGAGATAAGTTTTATGGTTGAATAATATTCATGAATTTCATATGTAGTTATTAATCATGCAATTGCATTATGTGTGTTATTTGTGAAACAACATTATAAATAGATGTCCGCTTATGCCAAGCTGCATTTGGATATCTTGTTTTTTAAATTTCTTCAATTTACTATGAGAAACTTATCCCTTGCATACAGGACATCTTTAGACTCAAAGCTTGTTTCTTTTTAAGTTATAGAGTTTTGAAGTTCTATTTGTGATGAAGAGATTGAAATTTGGGAATAATATGTAGAGGACTTTAGTGGATATTCTAAGATTCTACATTTTCAAAATAAATATTTTTCTGCAAATATACAACTCACTTGTGAAAGAAACAAACGCATTTGTGTAGGTGATGATAGCATCTACGGTTACAAAAAAAGATGAGACCAGAAGGCTCTTCCAATGAGAGGGAGAACACTGCAATAAGATTTTGTTCTACATCTCAAGATGGTCATATTCTTTCCTAGGGCTCGATCTTATGACAGTAGATCCATGGTAGCTTTGGATCTAGCACTTCCATCCATATGAGGATTATTTTGGATGATGAGAGTCTCTTGAAGCAAGATATCTTCCATGATTGGGACCATGTGAGCAATGGATTCTTCCGTGACAGAGGGAGTAGCTAAGATGATGTGCTTTGATTGATATCCAAGGATCTTGTTCATATTGGTTCAGACAGAGTGGACTATGTCAAGATGGTTTCTCTAGTGATCAATCAAAGGACTATGATTCATGGGATGGAGACCTGTGTATGTATCATAGAAGGCCTTTATGCTAACTCCTAGGACATTATATTCCTAGATAGATAAATGCTTAGTGAGCTTGGAATACACCAATAGTGATGTAGACTCCAGCCTTGTATTTTATGAAAGGTAAAAGCATGTGGAGATTAGGTATCACTATGTTAGAGACATGGTAAAAATGTATGTTATTCAGTTAAGATACATTAGTACTAATGAGAAAATAACAAACATTCTCACCATCTCTAAAGAATAAAGTTGTGTACTTTCGAGGTAAGCTTGGTATGGTGGAGAACGAATCCATAGTTGCAATTGAGTCTCAAAATCATTGATTTAGTTATATTATACTAATGTATTCTTCTAATTGAGAATATATGTTTAATGTATAAACTCTTGTTAATGCATTTCTCCTTGAGAGATATTTGAAGTGAAAACACTTATCTTCACCCTTCGATATGGTTCATGGTGGATGTCATGTGTGTGACACCATGACAACACCACATGAGAGAATCCCTAGTGATTTTCTTGTAATTTTATGTCTACCTTCTAGATGAGCCATGGTGAATATCATTGTTAGGTGACGATCTCACAATGTTGAACACTTGTACATTATACCATTATTGTGAGGTGACGATCTCATAATAATGGTTGATATCTTGTGAGGTGATATCTATGCACATGCCATAATGGTTGATATTACATGAGGTGATATCTATGGATAAACCATAATGGTGGATATCATGTGAAGTGATATCTATGGATATGTCATAATGGTTAATATCTTGTGAGGTGATATACGTGGACATGCCATAATGGTGGATATTACTTGAGGAGATATTTGTGTATAAACCATAATGGTGGATGTCACATGAGGTGATGCCTATGGATATGCCATAATGGTTGATATCACATGAGGTGATATCTATGGATATACCATAATGGTTGATATCACGTGAAGTGATATCTAGGGATAATCCATAATGATTTATCTTATGTGAAGTGATATATATGAAGGAGCCATGATGGTTGACATCATAGTAAGGTAATATCTTTCCTTTCCACATTTGGATATATCCATTATGGTCAATCATCATGATGAGGTGGTGTAACTTTAGAAATTAAGAAGGATTCCTCCCTAGCTAACATGGAGCGGTAATGAAAGAATAGCTACGGCCAAACTCCATTAGGGCTGATAGAGACAACGTAATTGTCTAAATGGCCTATCAGCCTTAGACAATTATGTATACCAACTATTAATGAAAATGATATTAAATGTTTATATGTATCATTAATTAAATATAGTTAATGATTACCTTCAACGTACATATCCAACTATCGACTTACATTCATAATCGATGTTTGGTTATGATTGATTATTATCATATTCATTAATGATTGAATCATTATCGTTGTGGTTAATAATCAACTTAGTTAAATTGATTATACATAACTGATTATATATGAATTGGTTTTGGTTCCAATAGTCATCAGGTCTATTAGTGAAGAGTCACAACTTCTTAGGAAGTCATGTGGCATCATATTTAGATATGATACATTTCCTTTGAAGCAATAATATAAATAAATAAATAAAATAAAATAAAATAAAGGACGTAACAAGAGATCGATAATATATACAGTGATACAACAAGGATTTGAAATACAACAGTTCATGAAGAATGCTATACATAATAAGAAGTCAAATATATATAGTGCAGTTCATAATTACAATTGAGAAAGGCATATTCAAGAGTGAGTAAATGTTAAAATGTAGACGTTCCATTATAATCTTATCAAAACTCAACAAATAAGATTAAAGACTTATATTTGCCTAGATTTCTTGTGGGTTTAACTCACAGAATTATCATTTAAAACTTGTAGGATGATAATGATAAAATATTTAATTTATTAAATAGATAAATGAAAAGAAAAAATTTCCTATTAAAAAATAAAGTTAACTTGTGAGAAGATAATTATGAATTATTTAATTAATTTAATAGGTTTATCAATGAAAAAGTTGCTAATTTTGCTTCTATATACTCAACAATGATATGGAGTAGTAAAAATGATGCATAAAACAGTTCAAGAAAACATTAAACAAATGATTAAGGCATGTAATGATGAAGACAAATAATGATGAGAATAAATTAATATAATAACTTATTTGATTAATAAAAAGATTAACTAAAATTGTATAAAGGATATCTTCTAGAAGAAGCACAATGAATGGGAGAAATTCATATAAACATATTCAAAAAGAGAAAATAAGGAAATTTGATTATAAGAGTTCAAAACATATCCTTGTTTCATATGATAAATCTAATGATTATATGATTTTAAGGAGAAAATAATTTACATATGTAGAGATTTCCTTTTTAAGGAAGGGTCTAACATTCCATGTTTTCACCATATTGATATAATAGAATAGAAAAATAATAGTGATACATAATCATAGTCACCCAAAAAGTTTGAGATAAAACAATAGAGTGTTATCGAATCAATAATAAAACAAGAAGGAATGGATGATCCAAATTCAATATCATTATCAAGTAAAATATAATGTTTGAAAGAATAGAATGAGAATGGAAAACACCCATAAAATTATAGGGCTACAAGTTTAGTTATGCATTAATAATATTTTTTCTACATGTTCTCATGAATTAATCTTTTCTAAGGAGGAAATAATAAAAGAAAAAAGATAAAGTGCTAGTGATCAAGAGATGGATTTAACTCATCAAAATAATACACAATAGATGGTATCATTAATTTTTGGTAAATAAGACATCAATTATAAATGGGTATCCAAAATTATAATAATTTTAACTTGTCCTTATTTTTTATTTAATTAAATTATAAATTAGTAAAATGGAAGAAATTCAATATATGTATTGAAGTTACTGTAATATGGAACTAAAGGTTATCTTTCTAATGTTGTCATTCCCAATGAATGTTGTTACTGAACATGAAATAAATCTTTTTTTCTCTTTTGTAGTTCTACAACTTTTGTGTGGTGTAAATAATGGATGGTTGTGATACAAATATGTTGGATGCTAGAATTTACATGCATTAATAGTCTAGATATGGAGTTATTTTCATTTAGATTTATTAGAGAGTTTGCTTAAATGGTAAAATGGGCATTATTCTTTTATCTTTAAAGTTGCATCTAGTTTAGGTTAATTTTTTTTCCTTTTAGTTTTCTTAATTTTAACTAAGTTCTTTTAAGGAAATGATTGGGGTGGGACCTTGAATGGGATAGGGCACTTGATCCTATTTCAATAGTTTCAATTATATGTTGATTTAATGTTTCAAGGTTGAGAAATTATTTATAATAGATTACTTTACCATGTTTCAATAGCTATGATTATGTGTTAATTTAATCTTTTATAGACATGACCTCAATGTTGTCAGTATTGATTATTAATACTCATAACTAATGAAATATATTTCTATAGGTTTAAAAAATAATAAATCATTAGATTTCAATTTTCTCACCAATAAAACATGATTTCATAATAATTATTTATTTATGAGAATGGGATAACGGTTTAGGTGTTTTTGCATCAAGGTAGATCTAAGAATGATTTTTCCATTTTAAAGCTTATCATGCCTATTCATGAGTCCTATTTATGATTTATACTAAAAATAATGAAACTAAAATGAAATGAAAAAATATCACATCCAATTGATATGATAACATTATGAAAAGAAAAGAACTTATTTCTCAATGCTTATCTTTGATATGACTCCCTTGAGAGAAACTGTCAATGAAGAAATATCTAACTCTAAAGGCGCAATCACATAAACACTATAAATGAGATTATAATGGGTAGTACTCATAGGTATATGAATACTTGTTTCATAAGCCCATAACACATAACAAAATTGAGTGCACCAATCCTTACAATGTTTATTGATATTTTTTTAAAGTTTTCTGAAAGTTTTAATTTGAAGCTTTGACTTGACCATTTCATTGAGGATATTATGGTGTAGAGAAATGATGTTGAATGTGAACTTTATCAAGGAACTTATTATTAACATATTTGTTCTTAAATCATGTACTATTATTAGAAAAAAAAGTTAGAAGGTAAATCAAATCCAATAATAATTGTAGACATCTAAAAATGGTCAACGCTTACGGAGTCATACTTTAACATTGGTGCATTGCCTTATTTTAGGGTTTTTGCATCGCATTAACATTTCTCCTATGTTACGTACTTGGTCTTTATCATTTGCGAGCATCGAGTCCTTCTTCTACATTCTTCATTTGTCTCACTTTCGAATTTGGTCTTGTCAATAACAATCTTCAGTCATGATTTTGGTCGATCTTATCCTGTCGCATCAATGTGCATGTTCATTTGTCATCATTTTGGACATCGTCAATCCTAATTAGGGTTTTGTCCTATTTTCAATCTTATTGTTTTGCGATCGATTTTTCATCGATCATTGTTCTCTTTTCAATCTTGTCATTTTGGCAATCGATTTGTCATCGATCGTTGTCTTTCTCAATCATGTCAATTTGGATCAATTTGTCATTGTTCCTCGTCAATTGGCATAGTTATCAATCAAATCATTTATCAGCATTGGTCCTTTGTTAGTCGTGATCAAATCGAATTGGCATCAATTATCTTTTGTCAAGACCTAATTGTCATCCTTGCATTTCTAATTCATCTTCTAAGGTTTTATGATTTATTCATTTAATCTTGTTTGTCATTTTCCCTCTAGGTTAAATAATTTATTTATTTATCCTAAGTCTTCTTGTCACAATTAAATATTTATTTAATTGGCTAACTAATTCCTCCCTCTTTTTGTGAATTAATTAATAAATGAAAAATTATTAATTAATTTACCTAATTTACTAATTTACTAATTTCTCCTAATTCCTAATTTTCTAATTTTCATCAATTTCCTATTTTCTGTAATATTTCCCCTAATTTCATGGGAATGACATAGCAATTTGTCATAATTTGTCATAATTTGTCAATCAATCAATTTTGACATAGCGATTTGTCATAATTTGTCATAATTATCAATCAATCAATTTCGCATAGAAAGTGTTAATTTTGTCATAATTTGTCATATTTGTCATTTTGATTTGAAATTTCCTTTCAAATCTCTTCATGCTAATCTGGTCATTTCTCCAATTTATCTATAAATTGGATGAATTTCTTCAATCAAAGATCCCAATTGATCACATTTTTGAATCCCCGAATCAATCACGCTTCTAGTACTCTTGCGCTACCGTCTTGTCAATCTTGCTTTCACATTATTCTTATGCACTTGAAGGTGAGATCCACAAAACAAATCTATTTGAAGGAGAAAGAAGGACAATGGAGAATCATGGAGGAGACATCTGCATTTGTTATGGTTTGTGTTTTAATTGAATGTTTTATTTCCATATCTCTATTCAATGTTTGTAGGTTTTCTTATCATTGCAATATGGTTTGGTGATTGAGCTAGTCTAATTTTCCATTTGCTTTGATGATTTCCAAATTCCTATCTACAATAATATCATCAAGAAGAAGCTAAGAAATTACTTTAGTAGTCATGGAATGAAATGGAAAAGATTTGACTAGTTTTGTAAAGAAATTGGTAGCAATAATAATAAAAGTATACCTTTTTTAAGGAGGAGATATTTTTTCATAAGGTGCAAACCCCACATGGAAAATGGTTAAGTAACTACTTGGGAACTTAGTTCCTAGGTAGACGCATGGATAAAATTGCTACATTGTTTTTGGTTAGCGTAAAATAGGTTTTAAAGGGGCCCTGAAACCCTTTACAACGAAGAGCTATCAACAAAAAATATACCGGACTACTGGCAAAAAACCATAATTTCTAGAAAGGACGTGAAACCTTCTGGACTTACGGGTCCAAATCCCAAAATAAAAGCTGCAAAGGAAATAAACAAAAAAGCACAATAGCTACCACACATAAAACACCAATTGCTAATAAAAAATACAACATTACAAACAAGGTTGACCAAACAAATTGTTTAAAACAACAACCACAACCTCAAAAAACACAGATGAAGGGTATATCAAGCACCCTTAGCCAAGAAAAAGGATTTTCCCAATCTCCCAAAACCTATAACAACTTCTCTGAGCCATAGCAAGCCAAACCTAGGCCTAGCCTAAAACAATAACTTGCCAAAATGGGCCCTTGAAAACTTTTAGCATCCAGTCTATCCCTAGCAAGAATTTAAAGAGACATGGGGTTTTTTCAGGCTCCCTCAACCTTGAAGGCAGGTTTAATGAGGCTCCTAGAACCAGACGTAGGATTTCTCTAGGCTCTCTGAACCATTAAAATGAAAAGAAAAAAATTCATAAAGATAAGAAATAAGAATAAAAATGGATCTAGAGGAGAAATAGGAAAAAGACAGACACCCTCAGCCATACATGTGGGTTTAACTTGGCTCCCAAAACTAGAAAAACCCCAAATCATAACAAAATAACTTGAAGGAACCAACTAGGAAACAAGGTTTTGTAAAGGAACCCATAACCTTTCATAAATTAAAAAAAGATGGTTTTTCTAGACTCACTCAACCCCCAAAAAAACTAGGAGACTGGGATTTGATAGGGAGTCCAAACCCTTCTATGAAGCGCCTCATGAAAAAAGTAACAGGAAAACCCAATTAGTAACTTGGATAGAACTAGTTGAAAAGTAGCTTCCTTCCTCTCCACCTCAATAGAAGATAGATCCACCTCAATAGGACATGAAAGAAAGTAGACAAAATTCCTAGACTTTCCATTTGTAGCTGGCAGAGCCCAAACCATTGCACCACACCTTGAAGTCTCCACCTCAACAGGAGAAAGGGCCACCTCAATAAGGCAAGGAGGAAAGAAGACCAAAATCCTTGAGACACTTCTCATAGTCCAACATAGAAGAATCCTCTCCACCTCTAAAGGAGAGAAAATCATTACAACAAAAGCACCAAAAAACCAAGGAAGTAAAGCAGCAAAAACCCCCTCGAAGAAACAACCCATAAAAGAACATAGGGGTTACTCACACTAGAAACCAAAGGCTTCCCCCAAATCAAACACAAAAACAAGAAGCATAACCAGACCCTGCTCCAAGCATCCAACAAGCGCAACGAGGCCCAATCACCAGCCAAAGACAACAAGGAAGGGCATATAAGGCAGAGAGGAAGGGAAAAAATACCAAAGCTCCCGGTAGCAACACTGTTGCACACAAACACATCCAGCCATTTTACACCCACATCAACTACAACACAAGACACCCAAGGAGCAAGCAAAACACTAAGAAAAGCACATGGCACTCCATAATAGAAAATACCCGTGTCCATCAAAAAGACCAAGAAGAAAAAACAGTCCATCAAACAAATAGAAAAAAGGTTCCCTTGGTCAAAACCCAACCAGCCACTACCGACGACCGACCAAACACCTATGAAATCCAACCCTACACCAAGCTGAAACCTACCATCTCCATCATCATCTTTAGAAGAAACATGCTCCTCCCCTAAAGAAGCCCTAGACCCAACACTCCTGCCGCTTCCACTCCCGATCTCCATCTTGATCACATCTATTTTAAAATTGTTACATTGTTGACATTAGGGGCACTTTTTATTAACGAAAGGAATCCTTTTCCATAGATTTCCAATAATAGACCATAAAAAAATATTTTTGAACCAAATATTAACCACCAAAATGCCCCCCAGAAGAAATTGAATGGCATTCTTCAAGGGTAATAGTGATCTCAAATTTTTTTATACAATGAAGAAGAAAACGATTATACATCTTCAATACAAAATGTTAAAAAGATAACGCAACATGCAATAAGATTGCATATAAAATCTTGAACATTCTTTGATGCAAGATTTGGGAAGGTATCATCATGTCCAAATATTAGATTATATGGGAGTACCATTCATTAGCATCTATATTAATGTAAAAAGAAATCTTAGAATAGGTATCAAAAATAAATAGTGAAGTGATATTATGAATAATAAATTGGTAATGCATAGATGATTTTTCAAGGGATATAAGAGAATAAACACTTGTCATTGCAACCATATGTCAATTATATTTTCATGGAATCATATCTATTGTGTACTAAGTCACGGTATTGAAATAATTTATTTTGTTTTTCCTTATAAGTTCTTGTGACTTATTTTATAATCGACTATGAGTCAGCAAAGACATGCAAGTGTTGAATTTTAAGAGATGAAGTCACAAACAAACTAGCAATAATGGCTTTTTGATGTTCATTGTAGTTACACTTCAACCAAATATAATTTTTAACAACCAAACCTATATTTCTTGAAAAGTCAAGGAAACTTGATTTCAAGGCTCGGAATGGTTAGGTCATAAGCCATTGATTTCACTTTGGGTTTGTTGTTTGGTGTTGTTTCATGAGGGGTTACAATGTCTTTATTTTGGATTAGAAATGTAATGAACTAAATTATAATATTAAACTTTAATTATGTATCATTTACCTACTTTTGGACTCAAACAACCTTTTTTTTAAAAAAAATTACAAAATAATTGGATAAATAGAAGAATTTACTTCTAAATTACAAATTGTAGAGTATGTAAATCTTGAAAATATGAAGTGAAAAGATAGTGAATCTACACTTCACCATAAAAAAATTCACAATTTCATGAAAATTCATGCTATCTTTAAGAGCAAGAAACCATTAATAAGTGAAACAATATAACACAATAGAAATTGCTCACATACAACCATGTATTCACACATTAATAGAGGTACATTTTCTTATTTTCTTAATGGAAATGACCTTGATATTTTTAAATTCCATACTTTGTAAAGGAAATACAAACTCAAATTATACTACTAAAAAGAAATCAAGAAAAACAAACCAAAGAAAGTCGCAAGCTTTTCTTTAATCAAAACCATATGCGTAAATTTTTCCCAAGTAGCAAACATAAATTTATAGATACAATAAAGAAAAACTAACTAGGTCAATGGGCTTCTACGAGTCTTTCTCCATAAAAATTTAATAGACTTTTTTTTATCTCTTGTAGATTCCAATCATTTGTGTGATTTTAATGGTTTTCTTTATCAATGTTATGATATCATGTTATGAATACAGACTTGTAACCCAATTACTAAAGTACAAATGTCAAGGCAAAATATGGCATTTGAAATTTTATCATTTTCAAAATTGTCGACTAAGGACCAATTGATAATCTAGGATTCATATGAATATTTTCTTTTTTGTGATCTCTCTATCTCTCTAAGTAATATTCTCATTTCTTTGAGTTGTATAATCCAATTGGGTTAAATCCCTTATGAACTAAGAACTCGACCCATTTTTTGGGTTGGTTACCTAGTTAATCATTCCAGCATTTCTCAAATTAATTTACTATCCCCTCATCACTATCGCAAATAATTTATTCAATTAAGCCTTCCATGAGGATTTTAATGATCATTTTATCCACGATTTGATTTTAACCTGCTCCACCATTTCTCCACACTTTTTCTATAACTTTCTTGATTTAATAATTGTGCTAATGACAAATACCTAGTTACTACCTTCTACAATGTGCACCTTACTTTGGTCAAAACTTCGTATATCCATTCATCTAAAATTGTAGCCATGTTCTTCAAATCATTATGGTGTTCACTTATTCCTTGGCCATTAATACTAGGTGTGATGGTATTTCTTGTTATGTTTTCCCAAGCAAAACAATCCTCTTAATAAAATGGATCAATTGATCGATGTGATTTTCCTTTATTCCTTCAACTTCTTCTAGTCTTTGTAGAGGCTATCCTTGATTATTTCTAATCCTTCCATGGTCATTCTAGGGCCATCAAACCTAGAAGGTTTTCCCAATTTTATGGTGGTAACTTGAAAATTTTCTATTGTAATGCTTTGTGGGTCTTTATCTATTATTGGTTTTATAATATGCAATTATTTCTCCCCCTCTGCACTAGGATGAGTGGTAAATTTAAACTTGGGCTTTCTTCCTTTCCTTGCTACCTAATGGGCTCTTAATAAACTATTTAAGTCTAAGGAAACCATTTCTACTTTAATCTTGGGTTGCATTTGATGTTGTATCCAGTCTAGTACTTGTTTTGGCTCTATTATTTCTATTTGTTACCACTCGACATCTCTTTATTTATTATCCTCATTTACTTATTATGTTTGATCTTTGAACAATGCCTTAGCCTCATTAGCTAACATTTGATCATGGTTGTAGATTTGTTCTACAACTTTTTCTATCCTCGCCATTTTAGATACATACTCTCCTATTCCAAGAAGTTGGTCAGGTTCAGCTTTTCTTGTCACTAACTTTTCTAGCCCTAAGGCTTCTTCCATTCCACTTCCCTCACTATTTCCATCTTCTTTTTAAGGAGGATCTTCCTAGTTTAGCCCATCTTTTACTCCTTCAGGCAAGATTTGTTTCACCTCCATTTGACTCTTGCTGAGAGTAATCAATAGTTCCTCTTCCTTATGTTCAAGTAACTCCATAGATTCATTTTGACCATTTTGTTCTTATTTTTCTTCAAAATTAACATTGTTTTCCTCATCTTCCTACTCCTAAACTATTGTTGGTGAAGTTGGTGACTTTTTTTTCTTTTTGATCCTACATTCACTTTAGTATTTGTCTCAATCTCAACATCTCTATACCCTGATGATTCTATTGTCTTGGTGTCTGTGAAAACTCATTTCTTAACATGTATGATCTCATCCACGAATAGTATTCACATGTTTTTTCAAATGATACACTATCACTCACACATATTCACGTATTTCCGAGGATTTCCCTTTATTTGGCTGTTTTATGTTTCCTCTTTTTCTTGTACTATATATTTCAAAATTACCTAATTCATTTCTTGATACAATTTGAGAATATTTGGGTAATTGTTTCCTTTATTTTAAGGGAAATCATTCCCATTATATTTTACTCATCAGATTGATCATAGATGGAATCAAATCAAACAAGCCACCTATAGGCTATGCCACTAATATTGATATGGCTCTCATCACCTACATAGCTTTTATAGTCGTCAATTAGATAAGAGGTTGTCTAGAAGTGGATGCTTGACTAATATAAGTTTGAATAGCATAATCTTGTGGGTCTACTATTTTTCTTCTAGCCATTGCATTCAAGTTTGGGTCAATTGTAATTACCAAGCTTAATTTCTATAGACAAACTAAAGTATAGGTAACCTTTCTAGCCCCATTTTATAATAGTTGTGTATGTATTCACCTCTCATAACTAGAGAAACATGGAACCCACTATACCCTTAATCCTACCCAACCAACATTGTAAAATAGATATTTAAAAGATATATATGTAAAAGGGATCATATATAAGAAAATATAACTTAGAATAATCTAAATATTTTAAAATAGCCTCCAAGCCTACATATTACTAATTTTATGTCCTTGGGCACTAAAATGTGTATAGAATAAACCTAAAAGTAATTTTAATGTCATATAGAGATTCACCATACCATGAATATATATGTAATATTGAATAAATAAACAAATAATTTAAAATAGGTACCCAATAAGGTCAATAAAAGAGAAAAAACAACTAAAAAATAAAATAAAATATTTAACTTGTATGTTCTACATTAAGGTCAAATATACAATCAAAATTCTTAAATTTTCCACATAGGATTATAAAACATAAATTATTTTAATTTCTTATGCAACACAACAAAATTAGAAATATGCTAGACATAGTATTGAAGATAAAATTCCCATTGTTGCAAATCGAGGTCCTAATTATAGACATAGAATATCTTACACCAAATTATTGTACTAAAGGAAGGAACATAATGGTAAACATGATAGTTGATGGGATAAAGTGATAAGATTCAACCTTCATTAATCAACCAAAGTGGTGTGACTTTTCATATACCACTTCCCTAAATATTTTAGGTGCCAAATATAATTCTACAAAGAAGATGAAACACAACCCCATATAGATCACCTACCCAACACCTAATTATATATAAGTGAATAAACCTATAGGACGAAGTTTGTGTTTATTTTTACATATTTTAATGAGTAGATTATCTTTACATTGTCATAATTAGTAGAATACATTATAAAAATAATATATGCTAGTGGGAACATAGAAACAAATGTTGGTTCACCTCCCTTCATGTTGTTTAAATGTTATATGTTCCAAATAATTTAAGGGAAAAAGAAAATATTGTTGCATGAACTTTGATGAATATGACAATAATTTTAAATAAAAATATTATTAATGGTATCTACTTATGAGAAAACCAAAATGTGTTTAAGTAAACTAGGGTTAAGACATGTTTATTGCTCCAAAAGTCTAGATAAATTAGATAAGATATACATGTGTCGCATCTTTAATGAATATGCTAACAAGAAAATTCCTTAGGTATATTTGTGGTGTCAGGAAAAGCATTATAATTCTACAAATAAAATAAATTATTTCATCCTATGACACCAACCACATGTGAGGGACCAAACTTTCATTGTAATTGACTCTATAAAAAATTTGGTACATTATAGGCATACATTATGATTGGAAATAAAATCAGATTTCCCCAATTATATCATATAATTCTTCTACATCCATTACCTTAAACTTGACAGTTTTTATTTTCAATTACAATTATTAATCGACATAATTATTCTATCAAATTATTTCATATCCTCTATCATTACAATAATATTGTATAAGTTAATTATTGAGTCAACAAATCTAATAAATAAAATTAGATAGACTCCCAAATGTCTTGGGTAGGGAATGCTAATATTGATGCCTAAAGCATAAGTAGCACTTAGTAAATTAAATCTTTACTGGTGTGAGGGTAAAAGTACAAAGCCGTGTCACAATTTTTATAAAGGGAATGGTCAATGCTAATTCAATTTTTTAAAGTATATCAATAGAAACTTAAATTTTCCACATAGGATTTTAAAACATAAATTATTTCAATTTCTTATGCAATGGAGACAATATATATAACTAAATAAAAAGAATATGAGCCAAGGCAACACAACAAAATTAGAAATATGCTAGACATAGTATTGAAGGTAAAATTACCATTGTTGCAAATCGAGGTCCTAATTATAGACATAGAATATCTTACACCACATTATTGTACTAAAGGAAGGAACATAATGGTAAATATGACACTTTATGGGATAAAGTGATAAGATTCAACCTTCAGTAATCAACCAAAGTGGTGTGAATTTTCATTTACCACTTCCCTATAAATTTTAGGTGCCAAAGATAATTCTACAAATAAGATGAAATAGAACCCCATATAGATCACCTACCCAACACCTCATTACATATAAGTGAATAAACCTATAGGATGAAGATTGTGTTGATTTTTACATATTTTAATGAGTAGATCATCTTTACATTGTCACACATTGTAGAATACATTATAAAAACAATATATGCCAGTGGGCAACATAGAAACAAATGCTAGTTCACCTCCCTTCATGTTGTTTAAATGTTATATGTTACCAATAATTTATGGGTAGAAGAAAATCATGTTGCATGAAATTTGATGAATATGGGAGTAATTTTAAATAAAAAAATTATTTATGACATCGACTTATGAGAAACCCAAAACGTGTTTAAGTAAATTAGGATTAACACATGTTTATTACTCCAAAAGTCTAGATAAATTAGATAAGATATCCATGTGTCACATCTTTAGTGAATACATTAACAAGAAAAGTCCTCATGTATATTTTTGGTCTTAAGAAAAGCATTATAATTCTATAAATAAAATAAATTATGTCATCCTATGACACCAACCACATGTGAGGGACCAAACTTACATTGGAATTGACGCTATATAAAATTTCGTACATCATAGGCATACATTATGATTGGAAATAAAATCAGATTTCCCCAATTATATTATATAATTCTTCTACATCCATTACCTTAAACTTGATAGTTTTTATTTTTAATTACAATCATTAATCAACATAATTATTCCATCAAATTATTTTATATCTTCTATCATTACAATAATCTTGTATAAGTTAGTTATTGAGTCAACAAATCTAATAAATAAAAGTAGATAGACTCCGAAATGTCTTGGGTAGGGAATGCTAATATTAATGCCTAAAGCATAAGTAGCATTTAGTAAATAAAATCTTGAGTGGTGCCAGGGTAAAAGTACAAAGCTGTGTCACACTTTTATAAAGGGAATGGTCATTGCTAATTCAATTTTTTAAAGTAAATCAATAGAAACTTAAATATATATTTTGAATTTTGAAATGATGTAAAATAATAAAATTTCTAATTATTTTGTCTATTTTATGTTTGTAATTTTAATAAAAAATTTAAAAATTATTTGAATGTAGTTTTTATAAAGTAAACACTATAATTTAGCTGTTGATAAAATGTTGAAATTGAAGTTACACAAGCCGCCACACTTTAATTAGTAAATTTTACTTTTTCTCATCAAGTTTTTTGTGTATATTGATAACTTGAAATTTCAGTGCATGGATATATTTTTAACTACTTTTTATAAATATATATTTTTCAATAAATTTGAAAAGTTGTGTGTGCTCAAATATAACTCTTTCCAATTACCACCATATTTTTTCTTAATTATTTATCCAGATTAGAAAAAAATTATATCATCTTGACATAGATTCCTTTCTCTACTACATCATATTTTTTTTAAAAAAATTAATTAAATTTTAGTATTTTTCCTTGACAAGATAATCAACCTTATATTTTAGTGTTGATGACCCACTTTCAATAAAAATAAAATATAAAATATAAAAGATAATTAAAATATTAAAAGACATGTATTTTGGAAAATTCACTTATAAATTTATAAAAGGGTATTTTTACATTTCAAAAAAAATATTATTTATAAGAGTAGGAGTTGTTGAAACACCGAGTTTTTTTATTTGTTATTTTTTTTAGCAATTGGCTTCAAAGTGGTATAAAATATACATTTAATAGACACTTCCTATTGAAAAAGTTGTGGTCCATATATCTTAGCTATAATGAATCTATATATACGAGATTTTTGACTACAATTATTTTTTAGTTAGAATTACTTAAATTCACTTGTGCTAATAAGTTAGCCTGAAATGTAACATGGTTTTATGCTTTCACCTACCATAATATTTCCTAAAAACTTTCCCTTTTGAATGTAATTGAAAATCCTTATAGGGTGCTAGGAATTTTGAAGAAAATAAAACTTAAATTGGTTTTATACTCTTTTATTGTAAATGCCACCATATGTGATGCAAAATAGCCTATGTGGCTTGAGCTTAATTATTAATTATGGACAAATAAAATAATATTATAGCATCCTCTTTTATATATGTAAAAAATATTTAAAAATTCACATGGGCCTATGATAACTTCAGATTTCAAAATATTAAAATCAATTTTTACAATATGATTTATAAAATACCCATACTTTTACCATGAGTGTCTTGTTTCTCAAATAGAAATTAGGCTCTCAAATGATATATCATGTCACTAGTGACTAGTAATATAGCTTTCCAAGTGAACACATGTGAATATAAAATTAAACTTGTACAACAAATAAACAATTACTTTTAATATATGAACTTATGTCTAGGATGAAAATAAAAAATCACACCAAGATTATGCATGACATATAGGAAACAACACGTAAACAAAGAAATATAACATGACTATCTAGACAGGAATAATATTTTTAGAAGGGACAAAAAACATATAATGATGGATAATAAAAACACCTAAAACAATGCAAAATTACAATTGTGTTTACCAAAAATTCACTTGTAGTGATAAAATTTTGCGTGGAGTTGCAATTCTACATCCATCCATGAGACATGTAGCCTACCAGATGTTGCAACATATTGATTTGAATCATTTCAAGTTATCTAGGAATAAATTAATTAGAATAGGCTCTTGATTGATATAAGTTGATTGTAGATACTACAAATAAAATTAACTTTAAGATTTTACTTTATATTTAAAAGTAAATATAAGATGTAAATTAAAAGGTATGGATTCAATGTTTTTGATTGAAGACTAACATGTGGTAACCTCAATGTTCTTATTCATTGGTTCTAATAGCTTTCTAAAGGCATAATGGTGATATGCAAAATTAATGGAAATAAGCCACACCAAAACCAATGATGAACTAATCAGAAAGGGTCTAGTAGGTTAGTTGGTAAAGCACTCTAGTAGCAAATAGAATGTCCTAGTTTCAATTCCTACCTTGTCTATATATGCCATATCTCAACATATGGTATCAAAGATAGACCAGAAGCCTTAAACACCTATAATGTTTCTTAAGTAGGTGCTAGAAGTAAGCCACTTCCAAATTGATAATTGCCTGTCTATAAAGGGACCTATAGTTTAGTTGGTGAAGAACTCCAATAGAAAAAGGAAGGTCCTAGGTTTGAGTGCTAGTCAGCCAAAATAGGGCAATAGCTTTGTTCACAGAGTATTCTAGTAAGAAATGGAAGGTCTTTGGTTCAAATCCTAGCTGGTCCATATGATCTATACAATTAGGATCTAATCTAGGACCTTCCATTTATTGCTAGAGTGCTCTAGCCAATTGAGCTACTAGCCCTTTTGTAGCCATTCTATTATTAATATCGGTGGATCTTATTTCCAGAACCCCCTTTAAGCCACACTATAGGTGCATGGAGTTTCTAGCCTAATTCTAATACCACATGTTGAGCTATAATTCATATACATGTGCTAAGAAATGAATATAGCACCTTACAAGTGTTATTAGTGTTTTAACAACTGAACTTTTGGGCAATCCACCATCAGTGTAAGTGTGGTTTATTTTCAACTCTCTTAAGAAACACTAGATGCTTGGACCCCTAGCCTACTTTTGATATCACATTTCAAAATTCAAATTACATAAACAAACTAGAACTCAAAATCTTCTATTTTTTATTAGAGGGTTCAACGAATTAAATTACCAAACCACTTTGTGGCCAGCCCATCGTCTGTCAGGCCATGACTTATTAGAGGATAAAGCCCTGTTCGGTAGTTAACTTCGTGCAGCTTTACTTTAGCGATTGCATAATATTTGTGCTATCTAAGTGACCATCGAACTCTCGATTGCTAATCGTCACTTCGTCTAGATTTTCTTTTCTATTTTATCTTCAATCTCAACTCTCACGTTGTCAAACTCAACAGCTACGAGGACATGGAATTCGTATGCCACCCTAATTTGACTGGTTTGTGGTGGACATTCAACGTTGAAGTTTTAGAGTGGTTGTTATACTTAACGGGACATTTACTTGGATTGAGAAAGCCCACGGCAAGCAAGCACTGTTACTAAATTAAGCCCATTCATTATATCCTGTTTTCTTATATTGCAGATTCTTCTTGTTATTAATGTCACTTGAAAAGTACTTCGTACAAGATTCTCTGTACAAGAGTCAAACATTAATAGCCGCTCTGTACAAGATTCTCTGTACAAGAGTCAAACATTAATAGCCTAAGAAGTCGATATCGTTCTTTTCACGTCTTCTAAAATTGTGATCAATGCAAATCCAATGCACTCACCATCAAGCCGTTAAACAATACTTTTATCATCCCTTTCAAAGTAGTTTGCTTTCCCACTTGATGTAGATCGATAATCTGATAATCTGAGAGCTTGGAACTGCTTCTGAATTTCAAAGGCATTTTTATCGATCACATGCAGTAAATGGTGCGCACAGAAGAGCACATGGAATTGGCAAGTGTGTATCGATTACATATAGTGAGTTGTGTGTATACGGAAGAGTACGTGGAAACTGATCGTCGTGCTTTGTTTTTCCGAACCTGATTGGGATGCCTGTTGAAAGTGGAGGCCATTCAATTAAGGAAGCTCAAATAGAGAAAATGTCAAATCTTGAATAATTTACCCTACCTAAGCTATTGTTATCTTATTTGACTCTAGAAATCTCTCTCCTTCGCCTCCGTATTGATATTCAAGATCACTTCATTAATCATTTTTAAAATAATCCATTTGTTTTTTATTAAGGCAAAACAGGTTTTGATGGGTCCTTGAAACCCAGTACAGAAGAAAGATCAAAAGCTAAGCAGTAACGCACTGCTAAACAAAAGACAACAACTAAAGGAAAGAGAGCTGGCAAACAAAACGCCAACAAGCAAGAGAACATAACAGACTAAAAACCAAAAAAGACCAATAGAAGCCCGGGCTTGGGTCAAATTTTGAAGCATTTCCACTGCTTCCAGCTCCAACTGTTCCATAGTGTCCGCAGCTCGCTTGATATCCTCTATTTCTTTGCTGTGGCTCTGCATCCTTTTAGTGATGGCTCTAGTTCTTCTCTCGAGCCCAGTTTCCTTATCCTCAGGGGTGTCATCTTTGACCTCAATAATGCCCTCGGCAGCCTTATCCCCTTGGTAGTTCTCCAGCTTGCGGATGAGGGTTTTCATGCTGGCCGAGGCAGCCTTCAGAATCTTGTGGCTTTGCTCCCCAATTTTCTCAAGTGTGTTCTCAATACCATCCAGTCTGTGGTTAGTAGCATCTGCTTTGTTTTCCAGGCAAGTAAAATTGTTGCGGTTGGCATTGATAATCTCCTCCCCATTGTCAATCGCCTTGGTTAGTTCACTAAGATAGTTAGGGAGGGAATTGAACTTTCCCGAACCTAGGGCCTATAAGGTTTCAATTTTCCTTGCTCTGGGCTTGCTTGGCTTTAATGCCCTCAATTTTCTTTTGCATCTTGTTGAGCGCCTGTTAGTATGTTTGTTAAATTTAATTTGTTGCAGTATCAATTACTTCACTTTTGTTTAAATTGCTAGGAAATTAGTTCATTTTCATTAAAATTCGCAAGAAATTAGTTCATTTCATTTTTTATTTTGTAACTAATTCATAATTTTCAAGTAAATGGCATTTCATTTTTTGCATTTGTATTTCTAAAATCCTAATATGTATGTTTTACTTAAACCCTAAATCTATAAACCTAAAAAATGTAAAATCATAAATCTATAACCTTAAAAGCATAAAATCAAGAAATCTAAAACCCTAAAAACATAAAACCCATTTATTAGATTTATAATATAAATCATTTCCTTTGAACGAGGGCCTAATTTATTGCTCTTCCTATTCTATTGGTGTTGATTGTAGTCAAATAGACTCTTTGTGTATAACTATTATTATACATGTTATTTTCGAAGTTGTTAAGATTAGGGGTCTTATAGTCGCGTTGTCACACAAAAAAATAGGTCCATAATTTAGATAATAATTAGCCTTAGACAAGTAATTTTCTAATTGTAAAGAAGGTAGATGAGAATATTTTTAAATTAAATTGTCTATAATAAATATCATCACTTGTTAATTTTTTTAATTAAACTTTTAAATTCTATAAGTTTCAAGTCAAAAAAAATTGAAACAATTATACTTATGTTCAATAATTTAAATTAACTTTAAATCTATTTAAAAATTTGTCTAGAATATGAATTAACAATTCTCTTTTTCCTTCCTTGACTTTTAACTTCAATTTTATAGGATCCTCTTATTTATCTTTAGTATCCTCTATCAAATTTCCTTTTTTTGTAATGTACTACTTCCAATAATGAAATCTACGAATCTCACTTTTATTAAAATATAAAAGTAGTGCCTTACATGTTGGAATATTAGGTAAATTGGGTGCATAAGGTATCAAATCACTTGAATAGGAGGGTGTCATTGATAGTGCTTCCCTTCTGAATTTGTATCTTTCATGTTTTCTTTCTATGTTCATAAAAAAAATTCTACCATGTCCAAGGATTGCCTAATCATACTTATAGTATATTGTAGCTCGACAAACCATTCCACTCCATATTTATTAATTGAACTATTTTGTAGCCATTTAACTAGGTCTCTTTAGATCTTTGATAAAAATTATTTATGGTTTTCCAAATTTCTTTTGTATCATTTCCTTCATTTTGAACTAGAAACATTATTATTTTGATGTGGTTCAAAGTTGAGAAAAAATGGATTTAGAACAACTTTGTAACACCCTTCTTCATGTATATCTAATACAACCCTAAGTTGTTACATGCTTTTCTTCAATAAATGGTTAGATAGAATAAGGGATTATAAATGAGATGATTTTAGGATAATATTCTTAGCATTACCTAGAGAACTCAATAAAGAAATGGTAGAAACTAATATGGTTTATAATTGGGATCTAGCTATGCTCATGAATGTGTTGGTTATGTGCCACAAGTAAAGAGGACAATGGGAGAATGGAGAAACAACTAATTTCAAATTAATTGAACCTTTATGAGAAGTTACAAGTCCAACCATTATGTTTTACTTAGAAGGAAATGAGGTTTTGTTATCCAACATAGATATGTTAATGAGTCTATTATTGGGGGTCCTTAAGGAGTATTTTTGAGTCAATTACCATGTTTTAATTACAAAAATGGACCCCTAGGGTCTATACCTTTGAGGTGGGGGCCTATTGGGCATGCAATAAAGGCTCTAGGACTTGTTTTCACTCTCTAAAATTCCTCATTAACATGAGTGACGAATTTGGAGGATAGATGAGTTGAGGGGTACCCACTCCACCCCCATACCTCATTTACTAGGGAAGACTTTGGGGAATGGGTTCTCCTAATTGTTGTCCCATATTACATGAGGAAAAGACTTCATGGAGGAAGAGGATAGAGAGGTGAAAAGTGTCACCTCCCTATACAAGTCCAAATTAATCTCCCGTATATGGGTTTTGTGAAGAGGAAGTTGGGTGTTACCCCCTACTCCATTTTTCAAGAACTCTTGTAGGATTTTGGGGAAAGACGATAGATTGGGGGAAGGAAGGAGACTATCCTTGGAGAGATGGAAGACAAAATGCTTAGGTTTAGAGAGATAAGTTCTCCTTTTCCTCTAATCCATTTTTTTATTGTTACAAGTTTGAGATGTAGTTGCAAAGTCTAGAATGTAGTGTTTATGTGATGAAAAATATTAGAGTTATGTAATGGTTTTAGCTGATGAGAGGAAATTGTGGAATGTGTGAGACCCCACTATCTTGGGTCTAAATCAATCTTCTTGCTCAGGGGTTTGGCTAGAGATTACAAGGCTCCCTAATGCCAATATGGTTGGGAGGAGAGCAAGCCTTGCTTTTGTGTTTTCCCAATTGTCATGTATGATTAAGAGATCTTTCAAGGTGTGTAGTTAACGAAAAAAAATATATTGTGTAATAAAAGAGAAAGCCTATGATGGTTCTTTCTCATTGAAATACATTTAACGATGGTTGTATGAAAATGGTAATTTAATGATATTCCATTATGTTGATTTAAAGACTCATTGCATGTTTGAAGAACATATTGTGTAGATATTTGTTATATTTTTCTGTTAAGAGCAAGCTTGCTCCCAATGGCATGGTTTATTTTGAACTACTTAGTTTGTGGAACCCTTCAAGTCCTCTATTTTGAAGCATCTCTAATGTAAACGAGAAGGCATTAAAGTTATAGTTGATAATTTTCTATTGTAAGCGAAATGAAAGAGAATGTTTTAGTTCATGCTCATTGTCAGGGAGATAATTTATTGATCTTAGGAGATAGAACCATGAATTTGTTGTGCCTGCAGTTAAGTTGGGCACATGAATCATGTAAGCTTTACTCTTAGGATCAATTCCCTCCCTTTGTTTCATATATATATGAAGGGAAATATTCATGTCAATAAAGCAATGATAAAATCGGACGCATGTAATAGAATGATGAAAATTAAAATTGACTCTATGTTTTCCAAGTGGCAAACAAATTGAGAGATTCTGTAAGCATTATTCCAACTAAAATAGATTTCTTATCAATATATCCCAGTACAGACCATCATTTTTGTGATTTTAATTCATTACATTTGGTAATCACAATCTGTTTGCAAACGAATTGAAAGAAATTTGAATTAGCAGTAGAGTCAATAGTAATTCCCCACTAAATTACATATATTAATGAAATTAAAAAAAGTAAAATTAAGCTACTGTGTATTCAACAAAGAAACTTAAAATATGATACAAAATCATCTGTAAAATGCTGGTAAAAATAAGTTTGAATGGAACCTTAGCTTTTTGATTAATTTCAAATGAGAAAACACTTGTTATTCACACGGTAAGACACAGGGTTCCATCTAGTTAGTCGATTATTTACCAACCTAGAACTCAACAAGGTGAAATGTATTACAAAAGGAAACGCTCTGTAGCCAACTCAATCTCCTTGCGTAGTTAGGGTGAGATTATTGTAGTATGTATTTACTTATACACACGCCCTTTCCTGCACCTCCAAATCTCGCCATATTCTCGATGCGAATGACAATATGTTTGACAATAGTCATGGTTGCATTAGCAGGAGAGTAGGCACCGAGTAAATGAACTACGATAGTCCAATCCTTGTATGTGTAGAAGAATAAACTACGATAGTCCAATCCTTGTTTGTTGGTGGAATGAGTAAATGGCATAGCCTCAGGAAATTAATGTGATTAAAGAGAATGCGGATACCATTGACCCAAGCACCTATATGCCAGGAAAAAAGGTACCAGTATGTTTGGCTTTCGAGCAAAATTTAAATAAACAAATAAATAGAAAGGATGTGGATTAGATAAGAGGCCACCATGCAAATTCCATAGCAAGAAAGAAGTGTAAAAGAAGATATTTTTTAAATTATAATATAATATATATTATAAATGATTAATGTAATAGGTGTAGCTAAGTTTTAATTAAGATGTTTCTAATTTTCACAATTTTTATGTTTAAACTCTATTCTAACTGGAGTTTTAAAATAGATACTAAATGATAGGAATAAAATCTTTCAATTGAAATGAAGGTTTTAAAGTTTTTTTTTCTTTAATTTAGATATTTCTAATTTTTAATTTTGATGTCTTCAAGTTTAAATTATTGGTTTCTTATACAATTTTTTATGATGTTTCTAAGTTAGAAACTTGAAACTTGAAGAATTTAAAATTTGATGTCTCATTTACAAGTTATAATTTATATTGGTGATATTCTCAAATCATTACTTTTTAATAAGATGTAAATTACATATATTTATATATATAATAAATGGGTATGTGTATTATCTGATTATTCTTTATGAGAAATAGGATAACTTATTTATTTTTGAGTAATAATATCAAATATTATATCTAGTTTGTGTAGTTTTTGGAATATAAGAAGATATTTCTATATAGAGAATTAAGTGTGCTAGTTGGATTAATTTAATTGTGTAGTTGGGCAGCAAACTAAACTCCTCGGTCAACATTATTATGCATGTTGAGGGTGATATAATAATAAAGAGGTTTGTGAGAATATTAGTGTATTTGGTATGGTGTTTAATTTTGTTATATAGCAAGGATACTAATATTCCTAACAATGATATTAAGGGTATATTATTATAGATATAGAGTGATAATGTTGATGGAGTGTAATGAGTTTTCATAATTGATAATGTCACTATCATAAGTAAATGTAACATTCACAATGGAGTTAGTAATAATATTATTAACACAACTGGTAGTAAAGTGTGGTGTTAGAAAAATAATAATTGTGATATCTTGTTGAATAATGTTAAAGTGAGCACAATCCATTTAATGAATGTTCTTTTAAAAAAAAATAGTGGATTTCGTTGACTTAAATTATGGGTCATGACGAATCTCAAATAGTAGGCTAAGTATTTATAATTGGAATAAAGTGTTTTCAACTATTACTTCCTCCCAACTTAAGAATCAGTGGGAGTAATGACTTTACTAGGGCAACCAATAACAACTGACACCCATACATTAAACCCTAAAGAGTATAGGTAGACTTCCATCCTACAACTCCAAATAGGAAAATACCATTGTGTTCAAATACTAGAATCTACCCAAGCTAGAGAAAGCTTATCAATAGAGAAACCAAACTCTGATACCAATTATTGAACACTAGATGTCACAGAGAAGTGGGGGGGAGGGGTGAATCGGTGATTTCCAAACTTTTCCCTTTTCTATCCTATGTGTGTATACCAGTTAACAGATCTAACACGAGGCAACCATACCGATTAGATGGGAGACTAACACAAATACAACCACACATAAAAGGGACATCACATAACACCAGATGTACAAGGAAAACCCAAGATGGGAGAAACCTTGGTGAGAAGTGCTAGTGGAGACTACTGCTCCAACCCAGCTTCATAATGAAAATCTCAGTTACAACATTTAGGGCACCAACCCAAGAAGTACCACCCCTTCTTTTAGGGCACCAACCCAAGGAGCACCAACCCCTACATCGAGCTCCAGCTCAGTGATTACAAGATCATAAAATAAATACAAAAGTTATCTCTTGGTTACACATGAGATATGTAACCTCTGCTAGTTTTCTTCTTTGATGCAACCTTACTAGTTTAGCCTTTGCTTCTTCTCTATCAGTACATTTCTCTCTACTGACTATCAGTTCACAACTTGTTGATTACTTCACTTGCTGGTTTAACAGCTACTCTGATCTTCTCTATTTCTTCTCTGTAGGATCACTCATCTCTGGTTCCTTTGTTGGTTCACTCCTCACAAGTTCACACCACTGTCAAGCTCAATAACAGTCTATCAATTTCTTTACCTCTTTGAGTTGCACTCTTGTCATTGGTTCTCCCTTCATCACTCAGTCACCTTGATCTTTAACTAACTCTCTGACTGGTTGACTCTTTTATGCTATTTCACTCTCTATCCTTCATCACCCAACATGCAGCATCATCAATCCCTTCTGTCATGAGTCAACAAATTTATACTTGAGTTCTCCCGGCATGACCGACATTCAAACTTCTAACTTGCTAGGGTTTATTCATCGACCCCAAGACATACCAAAATCCAATCAGATCTTTGTCCAGAGATCGACTACATGTAATGGATCTATCAGACTCCACCAATCCTACTGCATTCACAACACATACATTATTTCGGGGAGGTCATGATGTATGCCATATATATTATGGGATAAGAAAGGTATTAATGTGACATCCCTGAGGAGTAGATGCATCTTTAACTTGACAGATGACCTTGTAGATTTCCCATATGCCATCCTTGCTTATTGAAGAAGCACATTCTCTGTCAATCTTCTCTTTATTTGGTGGCACTCTTGTTGTATAATATCCACACAATATACTGGTTGCCTGAACATACTTCACTACTCTTGATGTGATTTAGGTAACATTTCCCCTCTTCATCATAATCAACAGCCTAGCATCTTGCTCTCTTGTTGGTGACAATCATGCACTGCCAACATGTTACTTACCAGTCTGCAGTCCTTATATCTACAATAAAAGTTAACACTAACTTGTGTTAGGCCCAATATGAAAAGCTAATGTACTAAGAGGGGAGGGGTGAATTAGTACTCCAAAACTTTTCTTCAATAATAACCTTACTGTTATGCAAAAATAGAATAGTGCAGTAACATAAAATAAAGTTAAAACAAATAGATAATAATCATACATGATTCACTCCATAACACATATATTTTGGTTACGCAGAAACTCTTGGTTAGAGAGAAAAACTATGGTGGGGATGGCACCCACAACTTCACTATTGCAATAATAAAGATTGCTCGGTTAGAGCTACATTTAGCTATTTCTAATAGCTTACCCTGTTAGGAGTAACAAGATCTGTTAGATCTACCTTGCTAAAGGATTTTACAACATTAATCTGAATATTGCACCTGGTTAGAGGCTTTACAATTTATAGACTTGGTTAGAGTCTTTTACCCTGTTAAAGGTTTCTCTTTCAACTTCACAATATTACAATAAAATCATTACAAATATCTACAACTTTACATCTAAAATGTTATAGCAGATTCTATGTGCTCAGAATAAGATTACCTTGCTTATAGCATACCTTGGTAACCCATATTGTAACTTGGTAAACCCTTTTGTTTACTCTGTTCTTCGATTGTTCTCTGATAACCTTCTTGGTGACCTCTTTGTGTCTCTATAATAGTCTTCCTTCATAAATACACACACTTTTTACTCTCTTCCCATGCTGTATAAATAGATCTCTAAAAACGGTGATCTAATTCATTGCTTTGATCTTACAAACAAGATTCCTCGAATGAATAACTAAACAAAATATTTCATTGGCTAGATTGACCTTGCGATCATACACAATCTTCTAATGCAATTTCCAATGTAATAACGGTTAGATGTGCCTCGATCTTGTAACACGTTTTCATGTGCATGTCCAAGTTCAATGTATCTAGTAACATGTTTCACTCGGTGAATATCAACTCGGTGTGTTAACTTTACTGCTCGGTAGCAATAAAAAGATACCTGGTAAATAGCTCGGTGAATACTACATTCTATGACTACTTTCTTCTGTAATCGACTAGACTGTTCATACCGACTTCTCTGTGTGTACCGACTACATGATTCGGTAATGCTAACCGACTAGAATATATAGTATGACTTTGAATATAAAAACTAATGGCAATTTGATTAGTAGTAACAACCTCCCCTTTTGACATTAGTTGAGATGTTTGAAAAAAACTACTTTCAAAGTCATAACTCAAAAATCTATATACTTTACAAAATGACTGCACTTGACAATATATACAATAGTCAATGAAATAGTATATGCGGATATACTCCCCTTATCATTATTCTATACATAACTCTGAATTTTGCATGCTCGGTTCTGTTCTGTTCTTATGTGCTCTGATTGCTCTGTATATTCTGCTCGGTATACTCCCCTTGTATACAATACTCAAAACTGTGTCCCTTGTACACAATACTCAAAACTGTCTTACCAAAACTGTATCACTCTCCAAATATAGTATTACTCCCCCTTTGGTATTACTCCCCTATGTAGTATTATAATATTACTCCCCCTTTTTTACAAACATCAAAAACTTAATTTCCATCCGGGGGCGGTAACTGATCAAAAATAGATTTATACTTGTTCCAGGCATCGGTGAGGGCGACTGAGAGTGAATCCTTTACACTTTCCATTAATGAATTTTGTGCTTGAATATCAGCTAATAGTGATATTAAGCCATCAAGAGTGCTTCCTTCTTGTGTAGTTGATAGGTGTGTAGCTCTGATGATCTGTTCCTGTACTGATGAGAGATGAGGAAGGAATAATGTCTGAAGGGTCATTATATCCATCCTAATTTTATGCTCTTCATTCCTAAGTGCTAACTATTGAACCATGAGTTGTTGAAGCTTGGTATAAAAATTCTGAACTGAATTAGGCTCGGTGGTCAACTTAGTTAAGAGATCGGTGATCTCTTTCTCAATTGCATCAATTTTATTCTTGATATCTTTAATTAATAAGGAAAATGTACAAAGTTTCTGAAATAAATAAAGAATATGCTTCAGCAATGAATTTGACAAGCTTTACTTTTCCTATAGTTAGAGCTTTTTGTACCTCTTCAATCATTTTTGTTGTAAGCTCTTTATCTTTTAGCTTGCTTAAGTACTTAGATGCATCAACTCCTGATGTTTCTATTTGAGTAAGGAGTTCATCTAGTTGAATGTGGATGGCTGCATCGGTTGACACTGTTGCTAAAGGTAGCATTTCTGTTAGTAGTGTCTTGACCTTCTATAGTACTTTATTCTTCTTTTGAATAGCCAATTGTTTTTCCTATTCGGCCTTTGCTTTGCATAGTTCACTAAAATTGGTAAGTGCTTGCCCTTTTAATTTTGAGATATCGACATTGGGCAACACTATCAGTTTAGTCAAATCAATTTTGAAACTATGCTTTCTCACCTTCTTCTCTTTTCCTTTGGTCGGTTGCACTAAGACAAGTGCTTGTGAGGCTTGTTGACCCTCGGTAGGTTGCTCGGTAGATGCAACACTTTGGTCGGTTCTTGTAGTCGTTGTAGTGTCCTTGGGTGTCTCGGTGCTAGAGGTCTCAGCTGTAACATTTGCAGTGCTTGACAGTTCTTGAGACGTCTGATCTTTGGTTGTATCTTCTGCTGCTTCAAACTTGTGACCTTTGGTGCCTTGATCTGTGTCCTTAGGAGCTTCGGTTGAGACAGGTGGCTTCACTGGCGGATAAGGCTGAACTTGTTCTAAAACAGATTCACTAGATACAAGTTTTGCATAGGTAGTGCCTTCAATCATTTCCTGCTTTTGTGCTTCTTCATCCATAACATCTTCATCAATTTGAATAGTGGTAGCCAGATCTGGACCTTGCTCGGTGACATTAGGATCTTGCTCAGTGACATCAACAATTTCAATTTGAGATTGTTCACCGACTTCCTTTAGTTTGAAGATTTCCTACCACTTGGCTTTTGTCTCATGTTCCACATCAATGTATAGCCCATTCATCAATTTTAAGGCTCTCTGTTTGACAAGAAATTTAGAATTGTATGTGGTCAAATGCTCCTTGATTTCTACTATAGACATATCAGGGAATAGATGGACTAGACTTCTTTCTCTTATTTGTCTCTCTGAGTCCATTGCATATTTCCATCTGTTATCAATATGTAAGTATAATTCACTCGGAAGTGACTTTACTAGTTCTAATGGAGCTAGCCGAAACTTTAGAAGTGTGCAAATGATAGCTTCTTCAATTTATCGCTTCTCATCATTATTCCTAGTCTCATACTTAACATATCTAAATCCTGCAAATTCACCGTATTCTTTAAGATTGGCACAAAAATTTTCAACACTATGAATATTTACCTTTTTGCTTTTGACAATCTGAAATTTGTTCACATCATCAGATTTTGTATCACTAGACTCTTCTGCCAAAATGAGTCTCTGAGTAGATTTCTTGTAGGTTTTAGTTACCTTGGGTACAGTAACACTCTTTTGTTTCTTACTCGGTGATGCAGCTGATGCTCTAGTGTTGGGTCTCTTTGGTGGTGGAGTTGGTAGGGCCTTTGAAATGTCTTCTTTCCTTCTTTTCAAAACTTTACCCTTAGGCAACTCGGTACTTAATGTTATTGCTGCCTCTTGAGCTTCTGATTCCTCTTTGGTAATAGCAAGAGTGCCTTTGACAGGTGTAGAGGACGATTCTTCTCCGAATTTCTCAAATAAAACCTTTATCATTTTTGTAGCTTTTCTTGTAGCCTTAGGTACTACAATGCTCATTTTTGCTTTTTCTTTCACCTCTTCATATGTTCCATATCTTAGTTTTGTAGCATGCCTTGGCAATGATAGATAGGCATTAATTTGTTGTTGTGTTATATTATAGTCAATCTCATAACCCATTGGTGGCAAAGATTGTGTCCTTGGTTCAACATCATTCATATAACAATAATCAGTGTCTACCTCAAAACATATATCATCCTTCTATTTTTCTACCAGTTGTGGTGGAATCCTGTACCTGTTGTGCATCTTCTCTTGAAATTTGCTATAGTCATCCATGATATCATTAAAGTTATCTTCTAGTTTCTTGATAAAATCATTGATTTGATGGGTGATAGGTCGGTATAGCTCCCAAACTACTTTACCAACTGAGGGAAAGAACTTCTTAAAGTAGAAAAACATGCATACAAGAAGTGAACCAAACTTCAGTGTATTTGCCAAGTTGTTCTTCTTCGGCTTCCTTATTGTGTTCAGGTTCTCAAACAAGTTCTTTAGTAACACTTCACATAAATCTACATTCATTCCCTTCTTCACTATTTTGTAGGCCAAGTCAAATGCGGCACATGGTACACTATTTTCCCTTGCAGATTGGAAGAAACAGTAACCAATTACTCTAATTGCAAACTTGAGTTTTGCATCAGTGACATTGTTCAATTTCAGTCCTCAGTAATCAGATTCTACTCCAGTTAGACTGATTAGCTCCTTCTGTGATATCATTTTCTGTGCTCGTGCATGATCATAGATAGGATACCCTGTGATAACATGAATGATTTCCTTGGTCATTTTGAATGGTTGCTCCTCTAGCCACATAAAATCATCATGTACTCTGCTTAAGACAAACTTAACCCACTGGGGTTTGAACACATGGGGATAGGCTAGGGCTTCAGTTAATCCCTTGATTTTGATATGCTCAAATTTTCTATCCATTTTGCCATTAGTACAAAGTTCACCATATGTGTCACTAATCTCAACATGACTGAGTTCCTCTACATGACATTTGGTGAAGAATCTAACATCTTCAACTAACAAGAATCGATCCAGGATGAGTGAAAATGCAGTTTTGTCATCCGGTTCAGAGGCGACTTTGGGAGTTAAATAATATTTTAGTGAGGGCTTTCCCACATTTTTGACAACTATGAGATCTTGGATCTTGGGCGCCATTGTAGGTTTTAGGTAAAATTTTGCAAACTAACCTTAGGGTTTACAAACGATTGACGCTTCACACTCGGTAGATAATAGCAATTTGACAAGATTGGAAACCAGCTTAACAGTGTGAATAGATTTGATGTAAATACCTTGAAATTCGCTCTGAATGAAGTTTGATCACCTTGATTTGCTCTGCTCTGCTCTCTTGAAAACTTGGTGAAAGAAAATGACTGGGAAAATACCTTTAAGTACTCAAAAATACCTTATCGGGCTCCGTGCAAGTTAGGTCAAAACATTAAATGCACTCGGTTCACCTTTTACTGATTTACTCCTTTTTTCATTTTTAATTGAGTAACCAAATTTCCTTCATTAACCGACTTGATAGGCTTCTTGTATACACTAACTTGACAGGTTTCCTGTAAAGTACTTTTGATAGAATTTCAAACTGACTAATTGCATCTTAACTATGCAGATTTTGAATTTTGTACATAATAGAATAGGAACTGTTATCATTTAACCTTTAGAGAATGTCGTCCCTTCATACCTTTTCTGACTAATTTGGAATAGGTGCACCTAACTCGATAGGTGAGGTGCTTTCTTCATCTGACATGATTTCCTTCTTTTTCCAAATCATCTTGAATTTTTCTTTTATCTCTTCAGTGTCTCTTCTGGGTTGATCTCTGCAATCTCCAGCTAAATGTCCAACTTTGTGACAATGAAAACATGCCATACCAGGATTTCTCCATGATCTTCGGTTGTTCATTCCAAACCTTATAAAATAGCTGGCACTAATATGTCCATATCTTCCACAACATTCACACCATATCCTTGTATTGTAATCCCTTGGTACTGCTACATATTGTTGGTAAGCATCTGTGTGAGTTCGGTAACCTCTAGTGTTTGCTCGGTGTGGATGCCGCATGTAGTTCTTTTGCTTAAACCAACACTTCTTGGTACTATGTCCATATCTATTGTAGTTTCTACAAAACCCTTTGAATTTTCCCTTCTAATATTTGTTAATAGACTTTGTCCTACATTGATTAGATGTGTGACCATATTTATTGCAATTGTAACAATATCCATTGGACTTAGTGATATTTGGTTGCTTGCCTTTTCTAATCTAGCATATGTTGGCAGTATGACCTTGATTTCCACAGTAGTAGCAAATAGGCTTCTTCCTTTTGATGTTATTCCTATTTCCAACTTGCTTTGATGATTCTCCTCTCTCGGTAGTATGAATTCCTTTCTCGGTTGATTCTTTTCCTTTGTAACCAAGTCCTGCATCTTTGTTGGGTCTTCTTGTATTCAGTTGCTCATCCAACATCTTTGATGCTTCATAACTCTTCTTCAATGTTTCTTTGGATTTCTTCTCTATTTCAAGTTCACCAAACAACCTTGATACTTCAAGTTTCAATGCTTGATTCTCATCATTCTTTAGAATTGCTTCATGATGTGCATAACCTAGTTGATCTATCATATTTTGTTGAATACTAGTTAGCCTTATGATTTCATCATTCTTATCAGATACTAAGACTTCAAGTTGTTGTTTGTCTCTTTGTAGATCTCTTGCTTTATCCTCAGCTATCCTTAATGCATCTATATTTTCAGTCATCTGTGTACTGAAATGTTCATGTTCTCTTTTCATTGCTTTTAGTTGACCAGCCAATGCTTTGTTCTTTTCTTTCAACATTCCAATCATTTCTTTAGTCTCTTCAGATAAACTATTCTCAGATGATGTCTCAATTTGTTCCACTAACTCTTGAGAATCCTACAAGTCATTAGATAATCTTCTTCTTACTTTGAGAGATTTTTGCATTTGCCTTTGCATGTCTGCAATCACTTGATTTGCATGATCCAGCTCTTCTTGTAGATACACAATCCTCCAAGATTGCTTATAGCCTTCCATTGATAAGATCTTTCTATTTAGGTAGTTAAACCCTTTTCCAAGATTCAAGCTTTGATACCAATTGTTAGGCCCAATATGGAAAGCTAATGTACTGAGAGGGGAGGGGTGAATCAATACTCAAAAACTTTTCTTCAATAATAACCTTACTGTTATGCAAAAATGGAATAGTGCAGTAACATAAAATAAAGTTAAAACAAACAGATAATAATCATACATGATTCACTCCATAACACATATATTTTGGTTACGCAGAAACTCTTGGTTAGAGAGTAAAACTACGGTGGGGATGGCACCCACAACTTCACTATTGCAATAATAAAGATTGCTCGGTTAGAGCTACATTTAGCTATTTCTAATAGCTTACCCTGTTAGGAGTAACAAGATCTGTTAGATCTACCTTGCTAAAGGATTTTACAACATTAATCTGAATGTTGCACCTGGTTAGAGGCTTTACAATTTATAGACTTGGTTAGAGTCTTTTACCCTATTAAAGGTTTCTCTTTCAACTTCACAATATTACAATAAAATCATTACAAATATCTACAACTTTACATCTAAAATGTTATAGCAGACTCTATGTGCTCAGAATAAGATTACCTTGCTTATAGCATACCTTGGTAATCCATATTGTAACTTGGTAAACCCTTTTGTTTACTCTGTTCTTCGATTGTTCTCTGATAACCTTCTTGGTGACCTCTTTGTGTCTCTATAATAGTCTTCCTTCATAAATACACACACTTTTTACTCTCTTCCCATGCTGTATAAATAGATCTCTAAAAACGGTGATCTAATTCATTGCTTTGATCTTACAAACAAGATTCCTCGAATGAATAACTAAACAAAATATTTCATTGGCTAGATTGACCTTGCGATCATACACAATCTTCTAATGCAATTTCCAATGTAATAACGGTTAGATGTGCCTCGATCTTGTAACACGTTTTCATGTGCATGTCCAAGTTCAATGTATCTGGTAACATGTTTCACTCGGTGAATATCAACTCGGTGTGTTAACTTTACTGCTCGGTAGCAATAAAAGGATACTCGGTAAATAGCTCGGTGAATACTACATTCTATGACTGCTTTCTTCTATAATCGACTAGACTGTTCATACAGACTTCTCTATGTGTACCGACTGCATGATTCGGTAATGCTAACCGACTAGAATATATAGTATGACTTTGAATATAAAAACTAATGGCAATTTGATAAGTAGTAACAACTTGTGTACTAGTGACTCCAACAATGATTTTTCTAGATGACATCAATAACACCATTTCCACTATTCATAAATGACAACATTTCTCATCAATCTCCCATATTGGTTGATATCAATGACAACGCAATACCTACAATCATCTCAAATAATATCAATAAAGAATGAGTTGTAGCTACAATCATAAGGTGAATCCTCACACATTTTAGGTGGGTGACTTAGTTCTTGGAGTAAATCTTATAAACTTAGCAAGACAGGGAGAAGAAGGGCAAGCTTGAGCCAAATTGGCTTGGTCCTTATATTATCATAGGAGTCTATGGATCAGGTGCATATCAACTCTTGACACTAGATAGAGAATATTTGGAGGATCCTATCAACAACATGCACCTTCTTAGGTTTTACACATAGTTTATTCGAATATCCCATTGTCAAAAATACAAAAAATACAAAAAATATATATCAAAAATACAAAAAAATTTGAAAAATCGAAAAATGTAAAGAGAAAGAAATTAGTCCTATGGTGAAAACCACTTCGGTGCCATCATGGGAAGTACCATAGTGAAAATAGGGTTAACAATTTCATGTGTAGAGATATTGTTGCTCCATCCTTTAGGATTCAATCTCATCCTTTCATTGAGTACACAATCACATTCTACTCCATAGTAAATTTACCCATTCTCATCATTGCTTGCTATTGATCTATCTTAGATTGGTTAGCCATTTATAATAAACCTCCCATTTCACCCTTTCCTTCCATAATAAATTGTGTCCAATCTACAACTGGGGCAAAATCCTAAATCTAGTGATGGAAGTGGTACCCTGAGCATCGCATGTTTTGAGGAACATCATCTTTTCTTCCTCCTTTTTGTGCACAATCCACAATAAAGTCACTTGCATCACCAATACACAATAAAATTTTTTTTCTTCTTCACAATAAGTACCAATTTCATGGATTCAGTCAGTTTTAGATGAAACACAAGCAACAATAGGCTTTCAACAAATGAAATTTTTCAGTAGACTTTGGCAAAACCATGGTTTTCAGTAGAATCTGTCCTTTATCATGATGACAACATTGTGACCAAATCAAACATGTTAACATATGTTACAAGAAACATAAATAACTTGATAATTTCATTGTGTGTTGGTATCAAGTCTTGGTTTTCTTTTGATTCATCTTTTACGTTGACATGTCTTTTACCTTTTGTAGGATTTATTTGACTAGAAATTTTATCTCCAAGTTGTCTTTGAGTAGAAAGGTGAGGATGGGATATGTTCACCTATTGTTTTGTTGTCTATGGATTGTCTCTTAGTAATGCTATGTCTTGTCCAAGGATATGAGGACATTGTGAGTCTAGTATGAACTGGGGCATTCCTTGTTTGTGACTGTCTGATCTCCGTGCAAATGGGTATAATTATTTTTTGGGTCGAACCTATACCTAGATTGTCATAACCTATTTTACATAATAAAGCTCAATGATGATAAAACACAAGAAGCTCTTTTCACTTCCATATCCTCTATCTTCCATCCTCTTTCTTGATTGACCTTCATCATTCTTTCATGAGTCTATGCAGCTCCTTATCACGTGACTGAGTATAATGACATGCCGAAAAGATCTGCATTTCATATAGCTTTCACCTACATTGTTACATGTTAGCATAACATATACATGCATATATAAATCATGATAGCATCACATCCTACATATATCATTGATTGTAATTTGTATTCTCATAACAAATTATTAAAAGACCAAAAACAAAATAGAATATCTTTCATTCCCTCATGTAAATAAGTCATCATTATACATTAATTTGCATTTTACATTCGTACCATGCATAACATACATATAAAATAATAAAAATATATAGAATTTCATCATTTACAGATTTGAATCATTAAAACAACATAACAAAAATGTAACATGCATCACCATATAGAATCATAAGCATCATATTACATCATATAGAAACATCACATAGGAACACATGCATATAGTTGCTGCAAGGAATGGATCAACTCATATTTCATCATATGGCTAAAAAATCACCCTTAGGTGTCTATATCATCATACAAAAATTGATGCAAAATGGGTCCTAGAGAGCTAAGATGAAGACCCTCCCTCAGGGCCTATAGGTCTCTAAGGAATCTGAGCTCCCAAATATCCAACCCCTCGATCACCTTATATATCCTCTCCTCCCCCTGGTGGTGCGAGTGGACCCATGACCCCACCACTAGATTCTCCCCTCTTATCTCTCCCAGTAGTAGTATAGCGAGAATCTCTTTGATAGGTCCATGCCCATAGCTCTGGCGGTTATGATTCATAGTAGAGGTTTCTCTAGTAGGATATCTCATTGTCTACATAGAGGCAAAAAAGAAAAAACGGATGTGGTATCACCTGTAGTTTTTGCCCTTACAACTCATAAGGTCTCCTCCATGGCTATATATCCTTGTATAGCTTGGTCCCCCTCCCTCTACATCTCAGCCAACTAACGGCTCAATCGAGTCATGTATCTCTCGAGATCCTCGATCTCATTTTCCTATATTGCTGCAATCTCTTGCAATGATAGCAACTCATCCTCCTCATCTCCATCTTGGGGCACCCTCCTACTCACCCTTCTCAAGTGCATCATGTGCCTATCTCTGTCCCTGTACCTATATCAGTCTCCCTGGTACTTATACTTGTCTTTATCCCTCCCTCTATGTTGGCACCTATCCTCCAACCTGTAGGAGTTCTCCTCCTCTTCCTCTAGGTGGCCTCAGTGGTATGTCCCCTTGTCCTACTTGTACTACCTCTCCTCTTGCTACCCTCTCTCCTACATCTCTAGGTCCACCCCTCCCTCTCCCCATCCTCCATGTTTCTCCTCTTCTCCATCTCCTCTATCTCCCCCCACCTCTTTCCTCATCATCATTATCATTCTCATCCTCTATAATGATCGACTCCTCTGGATCTATCAACCTTAGAAAATGATGTGCTACAAAGTACACTGTGCACTCCTTGTCCATGCCATCATCTATTACATTTGGAAATAAGTCCCAAGGAATCAATACCATCTTCTCAAATTGTGTCACTATAGAATCATATGATAAAATCAGTCCCCACTAAGACAACTCTCACATTGTCCACGCAAACTCTCCTGATCCTCGAGGCATCCTCTCCTACCTCCCAAACTACCTGCATACCCTTTCGCATCCTCTTCCTATCCCTCACAATCCAAATAAGGTCTCCATATCACACTATTTATATCATGAATCACTCATCTCCAGTAATCTAGCTTCCCAATCCGTGGATGGGAATTGACCATACTATACAAGTACACATAAGGTTGTTTTTGCCCTCTTCTTCTAAAGTGGACCAACTTTGTCACTACAATGTGCTCATATGCCCACACCTATAGAAATGTCATCCCGCAACCCAACCCACAGCCACCAAGGTACACAAACTAATGCAGCTCATGGTATAGATGTCCTATAATACATGGATACCGTGAAAACCTCTTATGTCCTGTCACTAGGATCTCCAATATCCTCCCCCATCTAATGGATAACCCTTGTGTCACTCTATCAGGGCTTAAGTAACCACTGATGACCCCTCCAACCATTATTGGTAATTTGCATCCATTGCTAGTCATCACCTCCCATCTCATGTGCCCTAGTCTCATCTCCAAATCCAGGTCTTCAAAACCTTGTCTGAATGCATCCTTGTCTTCTTCTCCATCATATACTATGAGATCCCCATGGATCAGAATTTGTAGTATCCTTTATGCATCCTCCAATGTAATTGACATCTCGCCAGTTAGCAAATGAAATTAACAGGTCTCAGAGTGCCACCTCTCTGCTAAAGAACTCAATAACCCGTTGTTCATCTAGATCTCTGGTATGTACATGATATATCTCAAGCCCATATCCTCAACTGTTTCATGCTCCTCAAAGGTCAACTCTACGTGCAATCTTTGTGTCACAAGGAATCTCTCCCATGACTCAATCTAAGGTAGGTAATCCTACATCCAATCAAATCAATCATGTCAATCCTAGTGGTACGCATGTTCATCACATAGTGCTACTTCTATCTTAGTGCTTACATTTATCACAAGGTCCTACATCCTACCCTAGTGTATATGTTTATCACATTACACTCGGTCCTTGTTTTGGTAGAGCACTCACCAGATTTTATCAATTTGATGACTTATCCTAGACTTAGCTTAGCAAACCTACTTATTTTAGGGAACTTGTTGAGTGAATCCACTCAATAGATTCTCTAATTGGCAAAGTATATTTATTACAAAATTTTGAATTCTATCCTATCCTGCAGTTTGTCTCCCTAGGGCACCTGTTTTAGTGAATCCTCTCAATAGTTTATCCAATCGATAATATATGCTTATCATAGAACTATTGATTCTAGCCTGAGTAAATATAGACACATTTTTTCTACATAGACATGGTTTTAGTATTCATAAACATGATTTCCTGCCCTAGATGTGCATGTTTATCATAGATGAGAAGCTACTTTACCTAGTTGCAGTTATTTATCCTAGATGTAGTTGTTTATCACAAACATGCCTGACAAACCTAGACGTGTTTGTTAAACACAAACGTGATAATTTTACTACCTAGACATGATCATTTGCATAGACGTGACCATGCTATTCATAGACGTGTATGTCCTACACAGATGCATCAAAACCTAACCTAGATGTGTTCAAGCAACTTTTTACCAATTGTAAATTTTTTCATTTCTAGTCTAAAGTACAACAAATGAAGCAATAAATGCATAAACGTACAAAGTATATTTGAGGTACTCACTAGATCACCCATGTTTTTTGGCCTCAGGAACTGTCTGACTTGATCAAATCTGTGAATCCTATCCTTCGTTACTGACTTCTCTGATTGCTCTCTAAGCTCTCTATACACTCTGATCTCTTAAGTGTGTAGATGGATATGAGGATGTTTTCTTTGTGGCCTGTACATATAGGTTGCTTAGCCCTAGTCTCCTATGTCAATCTTTTCTCCCTAAACCAGCCTCTATTTTGTCAGTTCTTCATAGTCTTTCTCTGTTATCGAGAATTTGTCAGCAACCCCTTTCAGTCTATCCACCCAATCTTTTGAGGGTGCATATCATTCCCATCTTGGGGCAACTTTTTATTAGTTTATCTTATCTTCTTTAAGCCAACATGACAAGATGCATTGTCTTAAAGAGGGGAAAAATGTAGACACCTAAAATTGCCCTTCTTAATTAAATAAATTATTTATTTATTTAATTAATTCATTTATCTTCTTCTAAGCCTTTTCAAATTTAAATAAATACTTTTATTTATTTAATTGATACCACTTCCTCTCTTAAATTTTATATAAATCTTTATTTATTTAATTCATTCATTAGCCTTTTCTACCCATGACACACTTCATTCATCTCTTAATTCCTACACCACCTACCCTCTCATTATTTTCTTATTTTCTCTACCTACTCTTCAATCCTAGCCGACCATTTATCTATACACCTCTTAGTCTTCTCCCTCCATTTCCTACAATGTTCTCTATATAAGAGGACACCCTCTTCCTTTTCCACCCTAATCATCTAATCAATGCATTTAATCGATCATATGTAATCAAGCCTTCTTGTACTCTAACTATCAACCACAATCTGTTCATTATTGAGCTCTTGTGCATACATAAAATATTAGAGAAAATATATCAAACAAGATCAATGGAGATAGGAGACTCTTCTGGCGCATTTTTGAGGGTTACTGATGGCATCATGTATGTGGAAGATGTTAGGGCATATATTCATTGCACCTTGGATGATTTAAGCACCGAGGAAATCAAGGGTATGTATCAATCTATGATACTAGGCAGCTCTGGAAAAATCAAGCCAGAATATCAAATCATTGAAAACCTAGGGTTAACCGGAATCTTGTATATATCAGAATTCATGGAGGAAAGGATCAGATATGTTCTGAGCATGGTCCATGATAAATTCATCTCGCTGGACTGGCCTCACACTATCACCAAAGAAGCAAGTCAGGAGGTCACTGACTTACGTAAAGCTGGGCAGGATCCAAGGAAGAAGATCTCCAACACTCAGGTTGAAAAGATCACCAGCACAACCCATGATGGAAGATCGATGAGGATCAACACCATCAAAGATACAAATGTAAAATTTTCTTGCATGATCATCGGCTACAAGGTAACACAATCATGTTATTTGAACTCTGTTGCCAGTTCCTGTATCCATGCTGCATACCAGATGATAAATAATGATGGTAAATATGATTTATGTGAATGGATAAGAAATGAATTGATGATAAATCTTAGCAAAATCAAAGGATTCAAGAAAGGGACATTTCAGTTTGGCAATCTTATTTTCTGCTTAATGTTATATTTCATGAATGAGCTACCAGGTTTGGGAAATAAACATTACGCTCATGACATACCAGTAGGCATGCAGATTAGAGATGCAATCACTAGTCTTGGCAACAATAGGGATGAGAAGCTATGGGGCTTCTTCAAAACTTTCCAAAAGAATATGAGAATGAGGGAGAGGATCTCCAAATACATTGTGGAGTATTTTCTCCACTGAAATATGCTTCATTGTAAAAACCGATGAAACCCTCATGGAAGTAGTGGCACCAAGGACAATTTGGGTCACCAAACTGGGCTATGAGGTTGATGATAGCATCTTGGAACTTTGTGCTAAAATGCTTCTTGATTCTCCTTTAGATGACAAGAATTAACATTTTGGCACTATGGAGGAGAAGGCTCTTGAATTCAAAATTGGCTTCAATAAGAAAAGAAGAGAAAAGAAATGTTAAGTCTTAATTGAAGCCTATTTGGATTGAATTCAAAATTGTTGCAGTTGCCTTTGTTGGTTGATTATCCTCTATTTCAGGATCTAAACTGGTAGATCAACTAGCAAAGGCAACTACAACAATTGTAGTGAAAAGCTCTCCTGCAGTAAAGAGGCCAGCTACTTTCATTTCTCCTATCAGTTTTGATTCTGAAATAGAGGATAATCAACCTCTTGCGGTAAGGTTATAGAGGAAGAAATCTTGCAAGCCTCTGGTAGAGGAGAAAAAGGTGGATCCAAGGAGAAAGCTAGTAACAAAAGTAACAACTACACCCACACCTCCGGCAAGGAAATCTACTCAGAAGAGGAAGCCATCTCCATCCACTCCTGCAACCACCAACAAGAAGAATAAAAAGAGCGATGAAACCAGTGAATCTGGTAGTGTTACCATCATCCCCCCAATGACTTGTGCAGAATTGATTGACGAGGTAACCCAAGATTGTATTTTGAAGAATGTGTCAAAATTCTATGAACATTTATATGATAATGAGCAAAATGAAATGGAAGAAGCAATTTTGTTATATATAGATATATATAAGAAGGCTTTCGAAGAAATTTTGAGGGAAAATCATTTATCTCTGTATAATAAATTGGATGCAAGAAGATTAGATGCAGTTAAGAGAGACAAAGAAATTAAAGAAGTTGAACTTTTGAATATGTGTGGTTCTATAAACAATGAGGAAATGAAAAGATGTATAGAAGTTGTCAATAGAACAATTTTTAGTAGCAAACCCGAGTAAATAAGTTTAATGATGGGTAGAGTTAATGAAATAATAAATGAGACCAAAGAAGGTTGGGCAAAATTATTCCAAAATAATCTTGATTTTTGTTACTTCTCAAGAAGAATTTGCTAGGGCAACAACTCCCACCATTCCAAATAGATCTAAAGGGAAAGGAATTATGGGAAGTTTAGATCAAATTTTGAATGAACCAGTAATTAATAAGAGTGTACAGACTTCACTGGCAAATAAACCTAAAATTGATGAGAGTGTACAGGCTAAAATGGCAAAGACAATATTTGTATAGTTCGAGCAAGGTAATGTAGATAATATTGTGGATAATGATCCACTGACAGTGACAGATACTACACCAAGTGGCGAAGCCACTGGTTTAAAAGAGCATGAGATAAGGGATACACCGGCAAAGGAGAAGAATGAAAATGAAAAGGAGACTAGACCAATAATTGATTCATCAGTAAAAATTTTGACAATTGACACTTCTCAAGTTGAGATGAAGTCCATGATAGAGATGAGTCCCACAGAACTAATGATGATGGGTGCTCAAAGTTAATGAAGGAGGGATCTACAGACAAAGCAATAATAGATCAGTCAATAACAGTTTTGCACAGATTGATTCCTGAGTGTATGATTGAAAATGAAGCAAGACCTTCCAACAAGCTTAAGGTACGGATAGAGAACATTTCTAAAAACTTTCAATCATTACAACATATTTCCAACCAGCAAGCTCTTGAAAGATTTACTTTGGCTAAGAGAAACACTTTTGACCAAATCATTGAGACAGAAAAGAGGAAGATTGGAGATAAACTTATACTTATTAAAAATTCTTTAAAACAATGCACTAACATCTAAAGGGTCTATTGTAATATAGAGATTCTTACAAGAAATGTAGATAAGGAAATAAAGGAGTTCCAAGAAAGGATTGCTAATATTTTTTAATTCTTTTGATGGGCTAACTTCACTTACAATGTCCATTGATGGAAAAATTTTGACCTTGGAGAGCCAATATTTTCTTATGAAAAGGAAAGAGACAATATTATTTGGAGAGCAAGGAGTCTTAGAGGTTTGGTGAGTCCAAGATTGGATTCACTTGGTGTATATAAGAGGGAATGCATGGATATAATTGCAAAGCCCATATCGACATATGTTACTGAGAAAGAAACACGTGCACATTTACTAAGTGGACTTGTATCCATATCTGAAACATTCAAAACCGGTTGGGATACCTAAATAGAGTTAATTGAGAAATCTTATATAGAAATATTGAAATTGGTCAAGCTCCGGTAAAGTAATTTGTAATTATTCATTCTTTTGCACAAATTTCTAACAATTATTTCAATTCTCTCATCGGTCTTTGGCATTGATGCCAAAGGGAGAGTATATGTATATGAAAGGTAAAGTATGTATATAATCCTAAGGGAAGGATATGAGATAGAGAGTATAAATGCAATCATAGTCAATCAACTCAGGGGGAGCATACTTCAGTTCATGTTTAATTTTCAGTTGAACCGACAGGGAATCCATTTTTCATATTTGTGTTGCTATCAATGCCAAAGGGAGAGATTGTTGGCAATTGACACTCATTGGATTCATATGTTGTCATTCATGGAAACAAGATTATTTTAAAGGTTTATACCGACAGATATCGACATTGGAGAAATCAGGGTTACAACCGACACCAACATCAAGCAGTTCAGTGAAGCCGACATCAGTCAGGGATCCATAATGTTTTATTTGTAAAATCATTTTATAATTATTGTATAAGGCTGATATTGAATATCTTTTCTAATGTATTGTAAGTCGACATAAGGCATATTGTTTGTAAAGGATTTATAAGTCAGTCTATTAGGTCATTTTGATATAGCACATAGGATAGTGAGCAGAATAATATGAAGAAATAAATGATGCGAAGGATGTGTATGTAGATTATTTGTATGTTAAATTTATATGAAAGCAATGGTTAGTAGATGGTTTATTCTTGGAGGAAAGGAGATGTTGGTAAAAGGGTTTAGGGTTTATGAACCGGTACAAAACAAAGCTATAACTGGAACTCTTTTTGGCATTGCAGATGCATTTTGTGAGTTCATCTTTATTTTTTTATCTCAAAAGAATCTCGTAGTCAGTGAGACCCTTGGAGATGATTTTGAAGAATGAAAGTGTATGGGGAAAGTCTATTTGAGTGAAAAATAAGAAAAATATGAATTGTTTGTGTACTGGTGAGAAGGAACAAGAGAAACATTGTAAAAGAAGAAAACTGACAGAGTAAGTGAAGAACACAGAGGTGTCAAAATTGGAAGATGTAGAACCGGAAAATGTGTGGTCAAATTTTAATTGAATCCAATAGTCAGAAGGAGAGAAGTTCTAGAAGAGTAAGAATCTTCAGAAAGGCATTGTTGCAGGGTGTGTGGAGTTTTAACAGAATAGTAAGATTTAAACCGGTAGTGTAGAGCATTGAAGGGTTGCAAAACATCATTTGTAATAGGTAATTTATATGTGTATGTGCATCTTCATATTGTCTTCACTAAGTAGGTACTTAGTTCATGGGTTGTAGGTCCTTTTGGTTGTATCCTGTAAATAGATCAGGGGTTGGTGCGCCTTTGAGACAGTTCTCATAAATTAGGGGTTGGTGCTCCTTGGGTTGGTGCCCTAAAATTGTAATTAAATCATTTTCAATGTGACGCTCCTTGGGATATCTCTATTTAAACCATCATCTTCTTTGGTTTGGTGCTCCTTGGGATATCTCTATTCAAACTATCAAGATAACCCAACCCCAAAGTAATTTTATTTGGAACCCTCCACCTAGCGGTTGGATTAAAATTAAAGTTCATGGGGCGGCTAAGGGTAACCCTGGGTCAGTTGGTTGTGGGGGAGTATCTAGGGATCACAATGGTAAGCTTGTCTCAATGGTGGCACTCCCCTTGAGCACCAAGACAAACCACTACTTGAAGGCTTATGCAACTTTCATTGGTTTATAGATGGCGGTTAGAGAAAGGTTTAACCATGTTTGGTTGGAGAGTGATTCAATGAACATAATTAAATACATTAATTGACACCAGGAGCCAAGCTAGACAATCAAACATTTGATCAAAGATTGTCATCTCATGATTGCAGATCTGGATGATTTTAAAGCTTCTCACACGTATCAGGAAGAGAATTATCCCATCGATTATATGGAAAATCTTGGGTGGATTATGTGGAGGTTAAATGGTGGATGGAAACGGAAAGTTTCCCAAGAAACATGTGCGGGCAGACTAGATAGGATGTCAAATTAATCAGCTACTCATTACTAACTCATAATGATAGAATGTTGTTGGGATAATGTCTCTAGGTGGAAGTTTTTTATGCCTCCCAATTAATGCTACTCTAGAGGCTTCTCCTTTTTATGGTTAGGCTTTTTGTTGTGTATTTTGGGTCTTCTTTCTTGCATGTTCAAAATTGTGTATTTCATGGGGGGCGAGAAGAATAGGATGGAACCCACCTCTTTTGAGAAATAGATAAGGAATACTAAGGTTTGGAATGAAATTTTGGACGGGGGCCTTGTGCCATATATGAAAAGGTTAAATGGGAATTCATTGAGTGCTACTGAAGATTTTGTGAGTGGTTGGGATAAAGGTATCCTTAAGGTCTATGGTGTTGAATTTAGGATTGATAAGGATTTTATTGCTGAAATTATTGGTATGTAGACGGAGGGAAGGAAGTTTTATAGAGAATGGAAATATGTAGATGAAGCTATCTCCACTTTCTTTGACAAGAAGAAGGAGAAAAATAGGGTTAAGATGATGGTTGATGGTGGCTACAATCAAATGGATCTTCAAATGCCTTGGTTTGATGTGGGAGAGGTTATCATAAGATACATCACTCTTTATGGTTGGTATGCAAGCATTTTTTTCCTATAACTTGGTCATTTTCAATCACTTCAGGCATGATAGAAAAATTTTCATTCTATTTTATCTTCTATCTTCTTTAAGGAATAGTGTGGAGAAACATGCAAATAATGTGGATAATACAGTCCTTGATGAGGGCCTTATTCAGCTTATTATGGATTATGCCAAAGCACATGAAGTCAATTCATCCCCTATTTTGAAAACCCATGTTTCTTTTTTTAAACCAGAGGTTGAGGTGGTTTCTGACATGGATTTGTAAGGGGAAGATAGCTGGCTTGCCAAGGATTGGGAGGATCAAGATTTGTCTAATGACCTCAATTATTGTCCGCCTTTTTGTAAGGGCCCCATTTAGAATATTACCCCTGGGATAGGAAGTAGTATGCGCAACAAGAACCCTAGGTGGGCCACTAGAAAATATAAATATTTGGGGACCAAGTCTGCAGACTTTGTTTCTCCCAAACCTAAGAAGCCCAAATTTGGAAAGGGGGAGCCAATAAAGATAGTGAAGAGGAGATTGAGATTGAAATCCCTATTGATATTGGTCCTGGGAAATAGGGGAAGGCTATCATTGACCCAAATTTGGATAAATACATTTCCTTTGTGGCTAACAATCATTTGGATTGTCTCTAATAGATGTGCATAGAGATTGAAGTGTTAAAAGAGGGTATAAAGGGTATTGTGGATACTTTTAAGGACAACCCTGGACCTAGTAATATGGAGAAACTCCTCAAGTTGACCTAGAAAGTTAGTCAGGGTGTGGACAAGATAAAATCGAATCATGAAAGAAGAATATATAATTTAAAGGCGAGTGTAGAAGAAATTAAAGGAATTTTGAAAAATCTGGTTGAGATCAGCAATCCCGCCATGAATAATAGTTTTGAAGGCTTGATGAGGGTCAATAAAATGATTGTGGATTATAGGGTTGATCCCATTGCCAGTGTGACTCCTTCGGACTCCAAGCACAAAAAGAAAATGAAGGGTGTAGGTGGTCAGATTTGTCATCCCCACACTACGACAAGTCCATGTACTCGTATTAGGAGCAAGAACCAAGAGCAAGGGAATACCATATTTATCATGGATGAGTTGGAGGATATCAACAGGAAATTTATTCATAAGAATGCAGATCTATTGCATTCTTATCAGTATATCTATATGTTTCTTCTGGTCTTAGTCTTTTGTGTGTTTTTAGATTGTTTTATCGGCTTGGAACAAGCTCATTTATCTTTAGCTGTTAGTTCTGTACTATGATGCTTATTCTCTGGTTTTTGTAAAACTTTTGGGTTTGGGGTCCTTGTAAAACCCGTTTACCATAATAAAAACAAATGATTTAGTGCTTGAATTCTATGTAGAATAGATAATTTTAATTTATTTTCATGCAACATGGAACTTTTTACAAAAAAATCCATTACTTTTCCTTTTTTCTACTTTATATAAAGAATGACACAACTCTCAAATGAATAAAATCTAAGAGTATTTAGATACACATTTGAGGCTACACATTCATCATAGACAATGAACACTTGATTTTGTATCATAAGGTGGAAATATTTAATTTCAAGGAGCATGAGATCTTAAGGGAAAATTAGAGTAATAATTTATCCATTAAAATCTATTTATCCATTGAAACAATCTAAAACAAGGATTTTTCATCTCAAGCACCTTTAGACTATAACAAATAATAGAAGAAAAGGTAGGTAGGTCAATATTTGAGTTGGATCACATAAGATAACTTGTGTTAAATGTTACAAATTAAGGATGAGAAAACCCCTATAATTCTCTTTAGTTGGACCCTAAGATTGATAGGTTTTGTTAAAACACTTTCAGAGTAAATAACCAAGATTCTTAACAAAAAATTATTTCACAACTTGTAGATTCATCATCAAGTAAAGTGTCTAGGTAAAGATGCAAATAATTGAATATGAAAAAGGTTAATATTACATTGACCTTGAGTAGAATATGATGAATCCCACCAAGCATACTGAAAACTGAACATTGAGAGGTATAATGGTCTTCATTAAAACTAATGCACCACAAATGGCCAAAAAAGTTTGAAATGCTTGTGGGTGTGTGACATTATCTTTAATTCAACCTACATGATTACAATTTTGGCTCCTTCAAATTTTTTTTATGACCTCACACTAGTCCCTTGATTGAGGTAAACGAAAAGATGAATAGAAGATATAAATAAAACCATAACCTACAAAGACCATAATCCAAGAGAGGGAATCATTTCGTGGAGGTAAATTTGTACACATGATCTTTTTAGATGGATTAAAACTAGTTGAATATAGATGGAAAGAATGACTAAAGGAAAGAACCTCCCTAATAAAGTAGATGACAAAAATAAATAAAAATATCTCAATCACCAAAGTGAATAAAATCAATTGTAACAGAATAGGTAAATGAAAGTAGTACATTTTTATTAGCTATATAGTGAGGTTCAAGGTTAATATACATTCAAATTCTCTATAACATTTACATCAACCTTTGAATGGTGAAGTGATTGGTCAAGAATATTTTTAATAATATGGAAGAGATATTTTATTATTATTTTCTCTAATTACATTGATCAATAGGTTTATTTTAGGACTTCAATACCCTTGTTAAAATATAATCTATAAAGTAAAACATGATTCTCTATAAACATGACAAAAACATTTGGATGACTCATTAGTGTGGGACATTATCTTTATGTCAACCTCTATGATTAAAAATTTGACTTATTTAAATTTTTTTATGAGCTCTCACTTGTCCCTTGAAGGAAAAAAAGGGAAATGTGAAAAGAAGATTAAAATGAAACCTAATTTATGAAGGTCATAATTCATGGGAAGTGAATGTTTCATGGAACTAGGGTTTATACAAATGATCTCTTTAGATGTATCAAAACTAGTTGAATGCAGAAGTATAAAAAGAATAAAGGAAAACACCCCCAAACAAAGAAGATAGCTAAATAAAAGTATCTCAATTGGCAAAGTGAATAGACTCAATAGTAGCACAATAGGCAAAGGAAAATTGATCATTTTTTATTATCTATCATGAGGTTCGAGGAAAAAAGCCCTAGGGTTGAAACTTAAAAATGGCAAGGTTTTAACCAAAAATATCCATCAATCCTTGTTAGGTCATGCGACATTATTAAAAAGCTAACTCTCATAATTATTGACCCTTCTACACTATAATAAATGCATATATAACATTTACATCAACCTTTGAATGGTTAAATGATAAGTCAAGAATTTTTTATAATACTAAAGGGCTCTTTTATATTTTATTTTCCCTCATTATAGTGATCAATGAGTTTGTCTTATGGTTTTAATGCCCTTGCTAAAAAAGAACTAGAAAGTACAACATAATTTCTCTATATGAATAATGACTTAGAATATGTTAATCATAGAATTTAGTAATTTTGTTTCTATGTAAGAAACTACTATTTAGCAATTAACTACATACACTCTACAAAATAAGTTATATTTTAGAATACAAGAACTAGTCCTCGAAGGACATTACTACTTGAAAGATTTATAATAAGTGCGTTACTTCATTGTTTTGGTTCAAAATTCTTAAATATGTTGCATGCATTTTCCTTCTAGGACAATACCGCATACTTTATGAAATAAATAGATTTTATTGCTCGGTAAATTATATGATAAATAGAAACAACTTAATAAATACCGAGTCTTCCATATTATTCAGTAGATTGCGGAAGAAGAGCAGGCAAAGGTACATGGGAATTTCAACCGTGTTTCGCTACACTGTTTGACTCAGAATAAAACCCTTTCAGATTGCTGCGATAGCGTAACCAAATTATTCGCAATGTTTACACAACAAATTGAATAGCAATTAAAAAAAACTGTATACAGGTATATCGTAAACATCAGTTACAAGACCGAAGTATAAGCGACTCCTGTAGCTGGAATCCAGGAAGTCCCATAGATGAATTGAGCAACTGTGAACTTGGCGGCTTCAGTCGCACTGGTGATCACCGTGCGAGAGTATTTCATCCATGGCCTACCCAGGTATGTCTTAATGGACCCTTTCACAGCTTCGAGATCGGAAGACGCGGACACTATGCAATTCTGGACTGAAATTCCGGTAGCCTTAGATGCTGCACCGGTACACGGCCGACTTGTCAGAGCCCACTCGAAGTGCCACAGCCTGGTGCTTCTCCGCCCCTGCCGTGTTAACGAACGTCATATCTCTGGCGACGGATCTGTTCAGAAACAGCTGCAAGTGCACACACCAACACACAAATACAAAATAAATCACAAAATTCATTTGGCTGAATTCTAAACTTTCTCCTGGTTGCAGTTTTGAAGGTAGTGACGCCGTCTGGGACGCTCTTGCTTCCAGTCACTACGGTTTTATCCTTGCCGTCTCCCACCAACATCAAATTAGTTATATTGTTCGATATGTTGATGTTCTCCTTGTAAGTTCCCGCCTTAATGTAAATATGTATCTCTTGCTGTTCTGCGCAGGCACAGCGTTGATTGCTTCCGCGATTGTTCGGTAATTGCCGGAACCGCTTTGGGCTACCACTGCATTCGCTTGGCTGGCCGGGCTTGACGCCTGCAATAGCTTGCGATCTCCCGCTTATAGCCACTCGGGAAATCCATCTTTACTCTCACTGCCATGGTGGGAATGGAAATCTCCGTTATTTACAGATAGCAGGCGGCGTTTATTAATGGTCTTCGTGGGCAAAGTGGGCAGCTTGAACATGGAAAGCGAGTTGCTCATTAGTGCTGACAAATTCACAGCTCTAGACGACAGGAGAGCCCTGATGGGATTTCTTGCACTCAAATTGAGATCACGAAATCCGTTCAAGCAGGTTTCCTGGTTTTTCAGAGCTGCACTCAGCCAAATAGGGGAGTCTGTGTGTAAGGAAGCGTTGTTCGAGCAGACGTTGAGACGATCGATGGTATCTTCGAAGAGCTCCAAAGAATCGTGCCACGCCGCGCGCTCTCTTTCATCCATCACACATTGTTTTGGAGACTCAGAGCGAAGTCGTGGGCTTTCTGAGCCCTTAGCAAGCGAAGTTAGTGAGATCATGAAGCTTGGCAGTCTGATAAGCAGGATAGGAAGCCATGGACGAGATACATCGCTCGGGATAACGGGTTTTTCTACACGCCGAGTTCGCCACTTTGGAGACCCTTCTCCAAGCACGATGATGATGATGAGCGTCGTCGTTTGAGCCCACAGAAGCACTGACGGGCACAAACACGAGTGCGGCAACAACGAGAATTGACGTCAGAGCAACTACCACGCCTATGCGTTTCGAATTTTCTGCTTTTTCTTCATCAACTCTGGCATAAACACTCTTCATTTTGTTAAGCCAATGCTTCCGTTGTTTCACTTGGGAGGACAGAATTTGAGTTGCAAGAAATCAAGCTTAAAGCTTCTTGGGGGAAACGTATTTGATGGTTTGAATCTCCAATGTGCCAAGCGTCGCACTTTATAGGATGGGATTCCGTGACAGAGTTGCAATCCATCGAGAATTGGACAATCAGTTTTGAAACGATAACTCCAGCGCTGCCATCAAATTCTTATTCTCTCACGTTGCCAATTGCTTTTCGTAGATTTCCTTTTTCTCTTTTACTTCAATCTAAACTCTAGATTATTGTCAAATACAACAGCTACGAGAACCATGTTTTCGACCTAATCTCGTGCCGCATAAAATTGAAAGTAGCATTCAACGTTGATTTCTCATTGCGTTAACACTGTATCATCTGAAGGAAGAGGAAATAAGATTAAAACAGAAAACAAAATCATTTTATTGGTTGATTCAAATAGAGATTACATTGCATTGTTTTTATAGAGGATTTAATATCACAAAGGCTAAACTCAAACTATTGTAGAATTTTGAACCTGACCTATCCTCTCTGAACCAGCTAATTAACAAACAATAACAGCAAAAAGAATTAAATTGCAAAAAGAAATCACAATTCAGAATAAAAAACAAAGTGCCCTATTTTTTTAGAATTGCACACACCAATTTCTTTATTGAAGCTTAATTAAAAAAATTACATAGAGGCTATATATATAAAGAATTTGCAGCCTAGAAGAATTAATAATAACTGCAGTTCTAAATATATTCCTAGCATTGCATGGAAAGCTACTAAGTCTCTCAAACTTAAAAAACAAGCTACTCCCTAAATTAAGAATACAATAAGTGCATGCACAGCATGCTTTATTTACAAAAAACAAATTCATGCAAAAAACAAAACTAAAAATAGCTTATGCATGGTGATGAATGGATAGATTCATGTCCAAACTGGAGCTGCATGGAGCTGCATGCTAAAGCAACATCAATTATCAACATACTCCCCCTTGATGTTGATAGGGCTCACAATCTTATCTCGTAGTGCTATAAACTGAATTTTTGCAACCGCTTTGGTGAATATATCTGCCAGCTGATCCAAGGTGTTGATGTGCTTCAATTTGACATCCTTCTTCTGCACCAAATCTCGTATGAAGTGATATTTCAAATCAAAATGCTTTGTTCTGCTATAATGAACCGGATTCTTAGCTAACTTGATGGCACTCACATTGTCACAATAAATTACTGTGGGCTGAATTTGTTTTTTTCCAATTTATTCCAAAACTTTTTTGAGCCAAAGAGCTTGTGTACCTGCTGAGGTAACTGCAACATACTCTGCTTCTATAGATGAGAGGGCAACAATACTTTTCTTTTTTGAGCTCCAAGTAATTAATCCAGAACCAAAAGAAAAACAATTTCTAAATGTAAATTTACGGTCATCCATACTACCTCCCAATTTGAATCACTAAAGCCTACAAGATTGAACTTTTCAGAAGAGTAGTAATGAATACCAAAACTTAAATTCCCTTTCACATACCTCAAAATCCTTGGCTGCCTTCATATGTATTTCAGATGGATTTGTCATATACCTTGAAACAAGTGAAATTGAATAGGCAATATCAGGCCTTATGTGGATTAGAAACATCAAGCTCCCCACAATACTTTTTTAAGCTATCTCATCAACTAAATCAGCACCATCATCTCGACATAAAAAAACTCCATGAGAACTTGGAGTGGAGGCAGGGTTACAATCAGTCATATTAAATTTCTTCAACATATCTTGTGCATACTTTGTTTGAGAAATGAAAATCTCATCCTTACTTTGATAAACCTCCATTCCTAAAAAATATTTCATCAGACCAAGATCTTTCATCTCAAATTCTTTCATCATAGAAGCTTTGAATTCATCTTTCATCTTAGAACTACTACCCATATACAAAAGATCATCAACATACAAACTTATGATGAGAATATCAGTATCTTCTTGTTTGTAATAAAGGGTAGGATCACTTTTACTTCTTTGGAAGCCATTCTCCTAAAAGTATCCATCAATCCTAGCATACCACACTCTTGGTGCTTGTTTGAGGCCATACAAAGCCTTCTTCAACCTGTAAACAAGATGCTCTTTTCCTTCCACTTCAAAACCTTGTGGCTGCTCCACATATACTTCCTCTTCTAAGTACCCATTCAAGAAGGCACTTTTCACGTCCATATGATGTATGCTCCACTTCTTCTGAGCTGCTAATGAATCAACATTCTTATGGTCTCTTGTCTTACTACTGGTGTAAATGTTTCTTCATAGTCAATTCCATACTTCTGTGTGAAGCCTTTAGCAACTAATCTTGCTTTGTGTCTTTCAACACTCCCATCACTATTAAACTTGGTCTTGTAGACCCATTTGGTGCCAATCCTTTTTTTGTCATGTGGAAGTTCCGTTAACTCCCAAATGTCATTCCTGTGAATGGAATCCATCTCTTCTTCGATGGCTTTCACCCAAACCTCATTAGTACATGCATCTTCAAAACATGATGGTTCAAAATCAACCTTGGCTAATAAAGCAAAATTCACCGTCTCACCTATTAGGTTTTCTTCATGTACTTGATTTACACTCCTCTGGTAGATATCACTGAATCTCCTTACCTTCCTTGTAGAACTTGGAGAAGAAGTTGGACTTGAACTTGGTACTAAAGAGCTTGATGAAGGATTGCTTGGTGGAGTTAAACCACTGGATATAGAAACATTAGTTGGCTGCTCATGATCAATATCAACAATTATATCATCATTTAAAATAGATTTTGGCTTCTCAACATGGCCTTTTTGATGACCATAAACTCCCCCTTCATCAAAAATCACATCTCTTGAGACAATAAGCTTGTTAGTGAGGGGATTATACAATCTATAAGCCTTGCTTTTCTCACTATACCCAATAAAAATACATGACTCACTCTTTGTATCTAATTTCTGTCTATTCTGATCAGGTACATGCACATAAGCCAAACAACCAAAAACTTTGAAATGATTAACATTAGGCCTTTTACCATACCAAGCTTCATAAGGAGTCATCTTTTCTAGTACACTGGTGGGGCTACGGTTGAGGATGTACACAGTTGTAGCAACTGCATCTCCCCAATAAGAATTGCTCAATCCCTTGGTTTGTAACATGCACCTTGCCATTTCAACCATAGTACGATTCTTCCTTTCAGCTACTCCATTCTGTTGAGGTGTGTATGCAGTAGTAAGTTGCCTCTTAATGCCATTAAAATCACAATAACTTTGGAAATCCTTTGAGCAAAACTCTCCTCCACGATCAGTCCTTAAACATTTGATCTTGCACCCTTTCTCATTTTCCACAAGGGCTTTAAACTTCTTGAATGTATCCAAGGCTTCATCTTTGGCCTTCAAAAAATATACCCAACAATTTTGTGAGTAATCATCAATAAAAGTGATGAAATATGATGACTTACCCAAACTCTTAGTCTACATAGGACCACATATATCTAAATGAACAAGCTTAAGTGGGTGATGACGCCTCCATGCATTTCCCTTTGGAAACTTTTCTCTTGCATGCTTTCCTTTAGCACAACCTTCACAAATTTTCTTGTGTTCCTCAACCTTGGGCAAACCAGAAACTAATGCATGTGAGGTTAGAAACTTCAAACTATGAAAATTTAAATGCCCATACCTGAGATGCCATAACCAACTTGAATCCTCATAAGCCATATTTGCCAAACTGTTGTTATGTTCACCAAACCTCAAGGGGAACATTCTATTTATTGTCATAGAAACAACAATGATCACCCTATTATCCTTATTCTTATCATAGATAGTACAAGTCTTATTCTCAAAGACTACTTTATAATTTTTTTCACATAGCTGCCCAACACTTAACAAATTATGCTTCAATTGTAGAGTATAATAAATATCATGAATACTCTTTATACCTTCTTTTATTTGGACCTCCATAGCTCCTTTGGCAGCAACCTCCAATGATTTATCATCACCAAGCTGAATCTTGGATTTGAAGCTTCCATCCTTTGTTGAGAACAACTTCTTATTCCCTGTCATATGGTTAGAGCATCCAGAATCTAGGTACCAAACATCTTTACTAGTATTTTCACCCTTTGCATAAGACAAAAATAAGTGATTGGGAGGATTCTCACTACTTTTACCTTCTTTCAATCTGCATTCTCTTTCAAAGTGGTCATACCTATTACAATGGTAACATTGAACATTTCTCTTATCAAATCTGCCTCTACCTCATCCTTTGAAACCAGCACTTCATCTTGAGCCACCTCTTCCTCTACCTCTTGAAGAATTTTGGCTTTTCCCTTTACCTTGGCCTTGATTGATTTTGGCACTACTGTTGCTTGCATCTTCATTTTTTGTGATTAGCAATTTAGAGGAAAACACTTTCTCTATACCTTCAAAAGAATCTTTCAATCTTTCTTCATGAGACATTAGGGATCCAAGCAGTTGATCAAACTGTAGTTTTGTCAAATCCTTGCTTTCTTCTATGATTATTGCTACATGATTCCATCTGGGTGTCAAAGATCTCAACACCTTTTCTATCAAAACTTTATTGCTTACAATTTCCCCAAGTGTAGCCATTTTATTGACCACATCTTTGACTTTGACACAATAATCACTCATACTTTCGGCTTCTTGCATCTTCAAATTCTTGAACTCTCGCTTCAATGTCTAAAGCTTGACCACTTTAACTTGATCACTACCTTGGTAAGCTTCTTGTAGAGTCTTCCAGGCATCTTTGGCAGTTGTTGCTCCTGATATTCTTGGAAATAAGCTCTTATCAAGAGCTATTTGAATGTGAATCAAATCTTGAGCATTCTTTTTCCTTGCTTCCTTTCTTGCTATTCTATCATTGGCTGTAAGGGCATTCTAATCAGCTGGCTCCTCATAACCTGATTCAATAATCTCCCACAAATCTTTTCCAATCAAAAAGGTCAGCATCTTAATGCACCAATAATCATAATCATTCCCATCAAATTCTGGAATAAGCATATGGTTAGAATTCGACATGATTAACTTTGGTGAAATACCAACAATAAAAATTTAACCCAAAACAATTTTACTTGCTCTAATACCACTTGTAGAATTTTGAACCTGACCTATCCTCTCTAAACTAGCTAATTAACAAACAATAACAACAAAAAGAATTAAATTGCAAAAACAAATCACAATTCAAAATAAAAAACAAAGTGCCCTATTTTTTTGGAATTGCACACACCAATTTCTTTATTGAAGCTTAATTAAAAAAATTACATAGAGGTTGTATATATAAAGAATTTGCAGCCTAGAAGAATTAATAATAACTGCAGTTCTAAATATATTTCTAGCATTGCATAGAAAGCTACTAAGGCTCTCAAGCTAAAAAAACAAACTACTCCCTAAATTAAGAATACAATAAGTGCATGCACAGTATGCTTTATTTACTAAAAACAAACTCATGCAAAAAACAAAACTAAAAATAGCTTATGCATGGTGACGAATGGATAGATTCATGTCCAAACTAGAGCTGCATGGAACTGCATGCTAGAGCAGCATCAATTATCAACTATTACAAAACTATAGTTGCATAGAGCGGATCTATGCACCGGTTTATTAATAGAAACTTAACTGTCGTTTGTGAAATATATGCTAATAGTTTAAACTTATTATCTATCGCTGAATGCACATATGGTGGAGTTGACATATGATCAATTTAATTGTAAATTCCTATTCAGTTATATCTTCTTGCACAGAGGATCTGGCTGCTTGCATGGAGGATATGATTGCTTGCATGGAGGAGAACGATCTTAGAGATCAGGAGAAATTATTCCTTCCAACATTCCTCCTTAATTTCAATTGTGAACATATATTGCATTCTTAGTCTTTTTCACTGATGCTACTGCATGGAAAATCTTCTAAATCTAGATATGGGACCTAGGAAATCCCATAATGTTGTTGGGATGCTCTAACCATGAGCTCTGGGTCCTTCTGGTTACTACTCCATTGTAGATTCAGGTGTGATTTACTTGTATCAACACCTCCCTTAAAGTCACACTATAGGTGCTCGGAAGTCTTACTATCAAAAGCTTTGCTAGCTTGAAACATTGCTTTCATACAAAAACATAATGCTCTTTTTTTTAGTCTTCAATTTCAGCTACAACTGACGCTTCCACACAAATAAGAGAGCAAATTTTTTACCATAAATTGCTTTCCTCTACGATGCTCCACTCTTCAAACAACTACACACAACAATTCTCTTTACCTTTGAAATTTTTTGTCGAATTCCATATCTGATCTCTATCATCTCCTTCCTCTGATGATGAATCATGATCTTCAACATCAAATTTCTCCAAATCTCTAAGCTCTTGAGGCTCTGTTTTTACTCTTGATCTCTTTTAGACCTCATACATTGACTAGCAATGTAGGCTCTCCCTCCTTAAGCTACAGCTTCACCCTGACCAATGACTCATTAAAACAATCTCCAAATCTCTACAATCTCCAAATCTCTTGGCAGGTAGTGGGTGACTGCTACAGTAGTTCACACCAAGCTCTTTCTCTAATGGTTTTGGGCCCTCCCCTAAGGGAGATTGGCCCAGACCAGCTCTGATAACACCTAGCTCTAATACCAATAGAAGGAAGAGGAAAGAAGAATATAACAGAAAAACAAAATAATTTTATTGATTGATTCAAATAGAGATTACATTGCAATGCTTTTATAGAGGATTTAGTATCACAAAGGCTAAACTCAAACTATTACAAAACTACAGTTGCATAGAGCAGATCTATGCACCGCTTTATTAACAGAAACTTAACTGTCGTCCGTGAAATATATGCTAACAATTTAAACTTCTTATGTATCGTTGAATGAACATATGGTGGAGTTGACATACGGTCAATTTAATTGTAAATTTCCTATTCAGTTATATCTTCTTCCATGGAGGATCTGGCTGCTTGCATGGAGGATATGACTGCTTGCATGGAGGAGAACGATCTTAGAGATTAGGAGAAATTATTCGTTCCAACACTTGGAATGAACTACCATCCATTGCTCTAATACATTAAAAAATAGAGAACAAAACAAAAGATATATTTGAATGACTCGCTGCATATTTTGATACATATAAACAGATATAATAACCTCAACAGTCATGCTATAATGTTATTGAGAAATTTGTGGACAAACTAGATATAACCAATAACAAATTACAATTAAAGACAACAAACTCGACTTAATGATGCATATAAACATATACAATAACCTCAACAATCTGACTATAATTCTAATGTTCAAGAATTCATAAGAATATATATAAACAAATACAATAACCTCAACAGTCATTTGAGGAATTTGCCAAAAAAACTAAGACTAACTGGACTTAACAACCTAGACAAGTCTAACCTTCTTTATTTTCACATTCATGATGTAGCCAATTCATTTATTACTTATTCTAACATAAAGATTATATAAGAAACCGCAATCCCATAATACGACTGTCCATATTTTTCCCTCTTTCTTCTGGTCCTTCCAGTAAATTTTCTTTCTGTAAGGAACTGGACATAGCACAAGCCCCTCAGCTACCTTGCCCATACGGCCACCTGGTGCAGCTCCCATTTTGCTGATCTTGTACCCATTTGGATACGTCCATGGTTTGTACAACTGATATCTCAATTTGTACACGTTTTCATCTTCATCTCCATCTCCCTCTTCCTCCTCTTCATCTTCCTCCAATGGAATCCTCACGGTCGACCAATTCATTGGCCTCGGAGGTAAAAACCAACGTACAAAAGTACCAAAGCAAAATTTGGCAATATTCTCCACAATCCAGACGAACCAGAATGGCTGGCGTGGATAACCCATTGCGTCCACTAGCCTCTCCTCACACAGAGCGTACACTGCCCGTTTAGCCAAGGGGCGCAGGAAAGCATGCACCTTTGACAAAAGCAGCTCCACCGTGTTGTCTCCAACGACTTTGTTCGACTTGGAATACACCATATACGAGACTTCATATTGCCTGCTCAACTGATCCATTTCCTGTAAACTCTCTGGAATGTTTTGAATACCCATACGTACTCCAATGTCATGCCACACCATAAACTGCGCTTGCTTCTCTCCTTCAGTCCACTTTCTGAAACCGTACCTGCAATTTAATATACCAATTGAACACATCATAGATACTTATCCTGTCAAAGTGAAAAATAACATGAAAACGATATATAGAAAAGTGGCCTCAATATAAAGCCTTACTAGTTTGAAAATCTGATGGGCTCCAGAGTGAATAAAGAGAGAGTATACAAGTAGTCATCGTTGGAGATTTTGTACTGGCCATGGATGAAGTTAAGCCGTTGGATCGCACGAGAGCCCCTGCGGCTGTCCACGTGATGGAGAACAAATTCCTCCATGAGAATTCTGGTGTCATCATAGCGTTTGGGGATATTTGTGGGGCATAATAAATTAGTGGCATGTAATAATTTGGACATGGAAGGAATGGCCAAACTTTTGAACAGTGCAAATTCGAGACCTTTTTCTGAGAGAAAACCGAATTCTACGAAATTGGTGAGCTTGTAGAGAAGCAGAGCGTTGTGTTGTGGAGAGAGGGAAGCCATGTAACGGAAGCGCTTGGCCCTCAAAAAGAGGCAGCAAGCTTTCCATAGCAAAAGCACAAAGCCCACAGAGCATAGAACAGAAGAGATTGCCATTTTTGGGAATTCAAGATCTCACCATGCAGGATTTTGCAAGGCTCATCTTCATTATAAACCCTATAAAAATGGAGAAAGGGACGCCTACACTGAGTTGTATCATGTGAGCATAACGAGAAGCTTTTGAATACAAGAGATTGTATCCTGACACCATAATTTGCCCTAATTATGTCATGGGAGGGCTTATCGATCACAAAGTTCAGTTCTTAAATAGTTCTTTTCCTTATAAAGTTAATGGTCAGCCCACGACTGTGTATACAGTTTTTTTCGTCAGCAGACATTAGGAAAGCAAAATGTATTGAACACTATAGAAGAAATAACTTTGACAGTTCACACTTCTAGATTATGTTTACTTTTTTATCTCTGTCGATTAGGTTGAATAGTATAAGCGATATTTTCTCGACTGCGTTAGAAACACAAATTATTCGATCGCATTTCTGAAATATCTCTTCTTATCATAAAGCCACAGCTGTAATGTACAGTCATGTGAATCTATAAATCAGACCTGGAGCAAATCTATTGAACTCTTCAACTTCAACCATTTGAATGATTCATAAATCAAAATAAGATTTCAGTCACATTAGATGTATTATGTTTTGGATGATTCATAAATAATAATAAATTATTAAGTGGAAAATTGGTTATGTTTTTGGAAGATATATTATTACAATATGAAAAAAAATCTAATAGATGGGTTGAAGTTAAATAAAAAAATAAAATGTTTTAGTCTTTCAGTTCAAGGGTAAGTGATTTCAATGGGAAAGACATCATGTTATGAATAGCAATGATTAAAGAAAGGAAATGGTTTGTTATTATTGCACTCATCTTGATCATTTTGAGGGTGAATATTTTAAGCAGAAGAAATATATAACAAACCCATCCATCTATCGGCTGCCTGTTGCACGACAAAACTGTGTGGCTGCTACTTTAATTCGTATTTAAGAATCTCACTATATACGTTAGAAAAAACTTTCTGTAATAACTTGCTCGTTAGTAATATGTATGTGACTCAAGAGCATAGCATCGTATTTAATGATAATGGATTTTAATATACTACACTTGAATAAGGATGTGATATATGACAAATGAATGATTGTATTTTAAGAGTCTTGTGAAAAATAAAATTAAGAATGAGGATAGTGTTGATGATAGAATAGCTACAGTTAGACTCCATTAGGGCCGATAGAGGCAACCTAATTGTCTAAATGGCCTATTGGCCTTAGACAATTATGTATGTTAGCTATTAATGAAAATGATATTATATGGTTTTATGTGTCGTTTAATAAATATAGTTAATGATTACCTTCGACGTACATATCCAACTATCAACTTGCATTCATAATCGATGTTTGGTTATGATCGATTATTATCGTATTGGTTAATGGCTGAATTGTTATCATTGTGGTTATTAATCAACTTAGTTAAATCGATTATACATAACTGATTATATATGAATCAGTTTTGATTCCAGTAGTCATGAGGTCTATTAGTGAAGAATCAAGAATTCTTTGGAAGTCATGTGGCATCATATTTTAATATGATTCATTTCCTTTGTAGAGATAATATAAATAAGGACGTGATATATTCTCAAATGAATGATTGTATTTTAAGAATCTTGTGAAAAATAAAATTAAGAATGAGGATAGTGTTGATGATAGAATAGCTACAGTCAAACTCCATTAGGGCCAATAGAGGCAACATAATTGTCTAAATGGCCTATTGGCCTTAAACAATTACGTATGTTGACTATTAATGAAAATGATATTATATGTTTATATGTGTCGTTTAATAAATATAGTTAATGATTACCTTCGACGTACATATCCAACTATCAACTTGCATTCATAATCAATGTTTGGTTATGATCGATTATTATCGTATTGGTTAATGGTTGAATTGTTATCATTGTGGTTAGTAATCAAATTAGTTAAATCAATTATACATAACTGATTATATATGAATCAATTTTGATTCCACTAGTCATTGGGTCTATTAGTGAAGAATCAAGAATTCTTAGGAAGTAATGTGGCATCATATTTTAATATGATTCATTTTTTTTGAAGCGTTAATATAAATAAATAAATAAATGGAAAAAAAAGGAGGAGATCGATAATATATACAATGATACAACAAGGATTTGAAATACACTAGTTCGTGAAGAATGCTATACATAATAAGAAATCATATCTATCTATCTATCTATCTATATATATATATATAACAATTCATAATTACAATTGAGAAAGGTGTACTTACGAATGCGTAAATATTATACTATAGAGGTTGCAGAGCAGCCCTAAGAAAAGATCAATTTAGATTTATAGAGGTAGGGTTATCTTCTACTATTGTCTTCAAGTTCGGCTACTTCTATCAATGTCAAGATGGTGAATGGAATTAGAGTTGAATACAAACTTAAGGGAGCATCAAACATCGTATCTTGGAAGTTTATAATTATGCTTTGCCTTTGGGGAAAAATAATTAGACGAATTTGTGAAGAAAGCCATACTGCAACCAACTAAACAGGATGAGAAGCTTCAATGGAAGAGAAAGAACCATAAAGAAATGAATATGTTGGTTGACTCGGTCAAAGATCACATCGTGCCAATTATCTACAATTTGGAGACAACATATGGTATGTTCAAAGTATTAGAGGAGATGTATGAGATAAACAACACTAGCCGGACCCTTGCATGAAAGAAACAACTTCACCACATTAAAATGATGAAAGAAGAATCCATCAGCTCACACTTCATGGGGATTACTTAATTGAGTGATTAATTCTCTACCATTGGACACACTATAGAGAGAAAAGAGTTAACCATGTTGGCACTCAATGGTCTCCCTTCATCTTGGGAGTCATTTATTCAAGGGATAAGTGAAAGATCAAAACTTCCTAAGTTTGATTGATTGAAGATAGACTACATTCAAGAAGAGTCAAGATTGGTCAGAAGAGGAATTGATCAAAGTTATACAAATAAAGATATTCATCTTCTTGCCTCTCACTCCTGAAAGAAGAAAGGTAAGAAATGACACTTCAAAAGAAGGAAGGATATTTCAAAAATCCAATGCTTTAGATGTGACAAATATGGTCACTATGCAATTAAATGTCCAACTAGGACTATGCCTCAAGCTTCCATTGCAAATGTTTGTGAGACTCTTCCACAAACGGATGCAGATGGATTCATATTTTGATTTGAAAGAGATAAGTTTTATGGTTGAATAATATTCATGAATTTCATATGTAGTTATTAATACATGCAATTGCATTATGTGTGTTATTTATGAAACAACATTATCAATAGATTCTCGCTTATGACAAGCTGAATTTGGATATCTTGTTTTTTAAATTTCTTCAATTTGTTGTGCGAAACTTGTCCCTTGCATACAAGATATCTTTAGAATCAAAGCTTGTTTCTTTTTTAGTTATAGAGTTTTGAAGTTCTATTTGTGATGAAGAGATTGAAATTTGGTAATAATATGTAGAAGAATTTAGCGGATATTCTGAGATTCTACATTTTCAAAATAAATATTTACCTGCAAAAATGCAATTCACTTGTGAAAGAAATAGAGGCATTTGTGCAGGTGATGATAGCATCTAGGGTAACAAAAAAAGATGAGACCAGAAGGCTCTTCCAATGAGAGGGAGAACACTGCAATAAGATTTTGTTCTACATCTCAGGATGGTCATATTCCTGCCTAGGGCTCGATCTTATGATAGTAGATCCATGGTAGCTTTAGATCTAGCACTTCCATCCATATGAGGATCATTCCAGATGATGAGAGTCTCTTAAAGCAAGATATCTTCCATGATTGGGACCATGTGAGGAGTGGATTCTTCCGTGACAGAGGGAGTAGCTAAGATGATGTGCTTTGATTGATATCCAAGGCATTCATAATGGTTCAGAGGGAGTGAACTATGTCAAGATGGTTTCTCTAGTGATCAATCAAAGAACTATGATTCATGGGATGGAGACCTATGTATGTATCATAGAAAGCCTTTATGCTGACTCCTAGGACATGATATTCCTAGATAGATAAATGCTTAGTGAGCTTGGAATACACCAAGAGTGATGTAGACTCTAGCCTTGTATTTTATGAAAGGTCAAAGCACGTGGAGATCAGGTATCACTATGTTAGAGACATGGTAAAAAGGTATGCTATTTAGTTAAGATACATTAGTACTAATTATAAAATGATAAACATTCTCACCATCTCTTAAGAATAAAGTTCTGTACTTTCGAGGTAAGCTTGGTATGGTGGAGAATGAATCCATAGTTGCAATTGAGTCTCAACAACATTGACTTAGTTATATATTATACTAATGTATTCTTCTAATTGAGAATATATGTTTAATGTATAAACTCTTGTTAATGCATTTCTCCTAGAGAGAGATTTGAAGTGAAAGCCCTTATCTTCACCCTCCAATATGGTTCAGGGTGGATGTCAGGTGTGTTACACCATGGTAACACCACATGAGAGAATCCCTAGTGATTTTCTTGTACTTTTATGTATACCCTCTAGATGATCCATGGTGAATATCAATGTTAGGTGACAATCTCATAATGTTGAACACTTGTACATCATACAATTATTGTAAGCTGACTATCTCATAATAATGGTTGATATCTCGTGAGGTGATATCTATGGACATGCCATAATGGTTGATATTACATGAAGTGATATCTATGGATAAACCATAGTGGTGGATATCATGTGAAGTGATATCTATGGATATGTCATAATGGTTGATAGCTCATGAGGGGATATATGTGGACATGCAATAATGGTGGATATTACTTGAGATATCTATGTATAAACCATAATGGTGGATGTCACGTGAGGTGATGTCTATGAATATTCCATAATGGTTGATATCACATGAGGTGATATCTATGGATATGCCATAATGGTTGATATCACGTGAAGTGATATCTAGGGATAATCCATAATGATTTATATCATGTGAAGTGATATATATATATATATATATATATATGAAGGAGTCATGATGGTTGACATCACAGTAAGGTAATATCTTTCCTTTCCACATATGGATAGAGCCATTGTGGTCAATCATCATGATGAGGTGGTGTAACTTTAGGGCCAATAGAGACAACATAATTGTCTAAATGGCCTATCAACCTTAGACAATTATGTATACCAACTATTAATGAAAATGATATTAAATGTTTATATGTGTTGCTTATTAAATATAGTTAATGATTACCTTCAACGTACATATCCAACTATCCACTTGCAGTCATAATCGATGTTTGGTTATGATTGATTATTATCACATTGGTTAATAATTGAATTGTTATTGATGTGGTTAATAATCAACTTAGTTAAATTGATTATACATAACTGATTATATATGAATCGGTTTTTTATTCCAATAGTCATCAAGTCTATTAGTGAAGAGTCATGACTTCTTAGGAAGTCATGTGGTGTCATATTTTAATATTCAATACATTTCCTTTGAAGCAATAATATAAATAAATAAATAAAATAAAATAAAAGATGTAACAAGAGATTGATAATATATATAGCGATACAACAGGGATTTGAAATACAACAGTTCGTGAAGAATGCTATACGTAATGAGAAGTCAAATATATATAATGCAGTTCATAATTACAATTGACAAAGGCATATTCAAGAGTGAGTAAATATTAAAATGTAGATGTTTCATTATAATCTTATCAAAACTCAGCAAATAAGATTAAAGACTTATATTTGACTAGATTTCTTGTGGGTTTAACTCACATAATTATCATTTAAAACTCTTAGAATGATAATGATTAAATATTTAAATTATTAAACAGATAAATGAATAGAAAAAATTTCGTATTAAAAAATAAAATTAACTTGTGAGAAGATAATTTAATAGGTTTATCAATGAAAAAGTTGCTAATTTTGCTTCTATATACTCAAAAATGATATGGCGTAGTAAAAATGATGCATAAAATAGTTCAAGAAAACATTAAATAAATGATTAAGGCATGTAATGACGAAGACAAATAATGATGAGAATAAATTAATATAATAACTTATTTGATTAATAAAAAGATTAACTAAAATCTTATAAAGGATATCTTCTAGAAGAAGCACAATGAATGGGAGAAATTCATATAAACATATTCAAAAACAAAAAATAAGGAAATTTGATTATAAGAGTTCAAAACATATCCTTGTTTCATATGATAAATCTAATGATTATATGATTTTTAGGAGAAAAGAATTTACATATGTAAAGATGTCATTTTTAAGGAAGCATCTAACATTCCATGTGTTTCACCATATTGATATAATAGAATAGAAAAATAGTAGTGATACATAATCATAGTCACCCAAAAAGTTTGAGATAAAGCAATAGAGTGTTATCGAATCAATAATAAAACAAGAAGGAATGGATGATCCAATTCAATATCATTATCAAGTACAATATAATGTTTGAAAGAATATAATGAGAATGGAAAAGACCCATCAAATTATAGGGCTACAAGTTTAGTTATGCATTAATAATATTTTTTCTACATGTTCTCATGAATTAATCTTTTCTGAGGAAATAATAAAAGAAAAAAGATAAAGTGCTAGCGATCAAGAGATGGATTTAATTCATCAAAATAATACAGAATAGATGGTATCATTATTTTTTGGTAAATAAGACATCAATTATAAATGGGTATCCAAAATTATGATAATTTTAACTTGTCCTTATTTTTTATTTAATTATATTATAAATTAGTAAAATGGAAGAAATTCAAAATATGTATTGAAGTTACTATAATATGAAACTAAAGGTTATCTTTCTAGTGTTGTCATTCCCAATGAATGTTGTTATTTAAGATGAAATAAATCTCATTTTCTCTTTTGTAGTTCTATAACTTTTGTGCGGTGTAAATAATGCATGGTTGTGACACAAATATCTTGGATGCTATAATTTACATGCATTAATAGTCTAGATATGGAGTAATTTTCATTTAGATTTATGAGAGAGTTGTTTTAAATGGTAAAATGGGCATTATTCTTTTATCTTTAAAGTTTCATCTAGTTTAGGTTATTTTTTTTTCCTTTTAGTTTTCTTAATTTTAACTAAGCTCTTTTAAGGAAATGATTGGGGTGGGACCTTGAATCGGATAGGGCACTTGATCCTATTTCAATAGTTTCAATTATATGTTGATTTAATGTTTCAAGGTTGAGAAATTATTTATAATAGATTACTTTACCATGTTTCAATAGCTATGATTATGTGTTAATTTAATCTTTTATAGACATGACCTCAATAATGTCAGTATTGATTATTAATACTCGTAACTAATGAAATATATTTCTATAGGTTTAAAAAATAATAAACCATTAGATTTGAATTTGCTTACCAATAATACATGATTTCATAATAATTATTTATTTATGAGAATGGGATAACGCTTTAGGTGTTTTTGCATCAAGGTAGATCTAAGAATGAATTTTCCATTTTGAAGCTTATCATGCCTATTCATGAGCCCTATTTATGATTTATACTAAAAATGATGAAACTAAAATGAAATGAAAAAATATCACATCCAATTGATATGATAACATTATGAAAAGAAAATAACTTATTTCTCAATGCTTATCTTTGATATGATTCCCTTGAGAGAAATTGTCAATGAAGAAATATCTAACTCTCAAGGCACAATCACATAAACACTATAAATGAGATTATAATGGGTAGTACTCATAGGTATATGAATACTTGTTTCATAAGCCCATAACACATAACAAAATTGAGTGTACCAATCCTTACAATGTTTATTGATATTTTTTAAAAGTTTTCTGAAAGTTTTTATTAGAAGCTTTGACTTGACCATTTCATTGAGGATATTATGGTGTAGAGAAATGATGTTGAATGTGAACTTTATCAAGGAAGTTATTATTAACATATTTGTTCTTAAATCATGTACTATTATTAGAAAAAAAAATAGAAGGTAAACCAAATCCAATAATAATATCATTAAGAAGAAGTTAAGAAATTACTTTAGTAGTCATGGAATGAAATGGAATAGATTTGACCAGATTTATAAAGAAATCGGTAGCAATTATAATAAAAGTATACCTTTCTTAAGGAGGAGATATTCTTTCATAAAGTGCAAACCCCACATGGAAAATGGTTAAGTAACTACTTTTGCACTTAGTTCCTAGGTAGACGCATGGATACAATTGCTACATTGTTTTTGGTTAGCATAAAATAGGTTTTGAAGGGGCCCTGAAACCCTTTACAACAAAGAGCTATCAACAAAAAATACACTGGACTACTGGCAAAAAACCATAAGTTTTAGAAAGGACCTGAAACCTTCTGGAATTACGGGTCCAGATCCCAAAATAAAGGCTGCAAAGGAAATAAAAAAAAAGCACAATAGCTACCACACATAAAACACCAATTTCCTATCAAGAATACAACATTACAAATATGGTTGACCAAACAAACTATTTAAAACAACAACCAAAATGTCAAAAAACATAGATCAAGGGTATATCGACATCCTTAGCCAACCAAAAGGGTTTTCCCAAGCTCCCAAAACCTATAACAACTTCTCTGAGCCATAGCAAGCCAAACCTAGGCCTAACCTAAAACAATAACTTGCCAAAATGGGCCCTTGAAAAATTTTAGTATCTAGTCTGTCCCTAGCAAGAATTTAAAGAGACATGGGGTTTTTTCAGGCTCCCTCAACCTTGAAGGCGAGTTTAATGAGGCTCCTAGAACTAGACGTAGGGTTTCTCTAGGCTCCATGAACCATTAAAATGAAAAGAAAAAAATCCATAAAGATAAGCACTAAGAAGAAAACTAGATCTAGAGAAGAAATAGGAAAAAGCCAGATACCCTCAGCCATACATGTGGGTTTAACTTGGCTCCCAAAACTAGAAAAACCCCAAATCATAACAAAATAACTTGAAGGAACCAACTAGGAAACAAAGTTTTGTAAAGGAACCCATAAACTTTCACAAATAAAAACAAGATGGTTTTTCCAAGCTCACTCAACCCAAAAAAAAACTAGGAGACTGGGATTTGATAGGGAATCTAGACCCTTTTATGAAGTGCATGTCCACCTCAATAGGGCATGAAATAAAGTAGACAAAAAGCCTAGAATGTCCACTTGTAGTTGGTAGAGTCCAAACCATTGCACCACACGTTGAAGTCTCCACCTCAACAGGAGAAAGGGCCACCTCAATAAGGCAAGGAGGAAAGAAGACCAAAATCCTTGAGACACCTCTCATAGTCCAACACAGAAGAATCCTCTCCACCTCTAAAGGAGAGAAAACCATTAGAAAAAAAGAACCAAAAAACCAAGGAAGTAAAGCAACAAAAACCCCCTCCAAGAAATAGCTCATTAAAGAACATAGGGGTTACTCACACCAAATCAAACACAAAAACAAGAAGCATAACCAGACCCTGCTCCAAGCATCCAACAATCGCAATGAGGCCCAATCACCAACCAAAGACAACAAGCACATAAAAGGCAGAGACGAAGGGAAAAAAATACCAAAGCTCCCTACAGCAACACTATTGCACACAAACACATCCAACCATTTCACACCCACATCAGCTACAACATAGGACACCCATGGAGAAAGTGAAACACTAAGAAAAGCACATGGCACTACATAATAGAAAATCCCAGTGTCCGTCGAAAATCCAAGAAGAAAAAAGGGTCCACCAAACAAACAAACAAAAAGGTTCCCTTGGTCAAAACCCAACCAGCCACTAGCGATGACCGACCAAACACCTATGAAATCCGACCCTACACCAAGCTGTAACCTGCCGTCTCCATCATCATCTTTAAAAAAAATATCCTCCTCCCCTAAAGAAGCCCTAGACCCAGCACTCTTGTTGCTTCCACTCCCGATCTCCATCTTGATCACATCTATTTTAAAATTGCCACATTGTTGACATTAGGGACACCTTTTATTAACAAAAGGAATCTTTTTCCATATATTTCCAATAATAGACCATAAAAAATTATTTTTGAACCAAATATTAACCACCAAAATGGTCCCCAGAAGAAATTGAATGGCATTCTTCAAGGGCAATAGTGATCTCTAATTATTTTATACAATGAAGAAGAAAACCATTATACATCTTCAATAAAAAATGTTATAAAGATAATGCAACATGCAATAAGATTGCATATAAGATCTTGAACATTCTTTGATGCAAGATTTGGGAAGGTATGATCATGTCCAAATATTAGATTATATGGGAGTACCATTCATTAGCATCTATATTAATGTAAAAATAAATCTTAGAATAGGTATCAAAAATAAATAGTGAAGTGATATTATGAATAATAAATTGGTAATGCATAGATGATTTTTCAAGGGATATAAGAGAATAAATGCTTGTCATTGCATCTGTATGTCAATTATATTTTCATGGAATCATATCTATTGTGTAATAAGAAGTCCTTTTATAGTGATAAGGCTAAGTCACAGTATTGAAATAATTTATTTTGTTTTTCCTTATAAGTTCTTTTGACTTATTTTATAATCGACTATGAGATACCAAAGACATGCAAGTGTTGAATTTTAAGAGATGAAGTCGCAAACAAAATAGAAATAATGGCTTTTTGATGTTCATTGTAGTTACACTTCAACCAAATATAATTTTTAACAACAAAACCTATATTTCTTGAAAAGTCGAGGAAACTTGATTTCAAGGCTCGGAATGGTTAGGTCATAAGCCATTGATTTCATTTTGGGTTTGTTGTTTAGTGTTGTTTCATGAGGGGTTACAATGTCTTTATTTTGGATTAGTAATGTAATGAACTAAATTATAATATTAAACTTTAATTATGTATCATTTACCTACTTTTGGACTCGAACAACCTTCTTTTTTAAAAAAAATTACAAAAGAATTGGATAAATAGAAGAATTTACTTCTAAATTATAGATTCTAGAGTGTGTAAATCTTGAAAATATGAAATGAAAAGATAGTGAATCTACACTTCACCATAAAAAAAATTACAATTTCATGAAAATCCATGCTATCTTTAAGATTAAGAAACCATTAATAAGTGAAACAGTATAACACACTAGAAATTGCTCACATACAACTATGTATTCACACATCAATAGAGGTACATTTTCTTATTTTCTTAATGGAAATGACCTTGATATTTTTAAATTCCATACTTTGTGAAGGAAATATAAACTCAAATTATACTATTAAAAACAAATCAAAAAAATTGAACCAAAGAAAGTAGCTAGCTTTTCTTAAATCAAAACCATATACATAAATTTTTCCCAAGTAGCAAACATAAATTTATAGATACAACAAAGAAAAACTAACTAGGTCAATGTGCTTCTACGAGTCTTTCTCCCCAAAAATGTTAGAGACTTTTTTATCTCTTGTAGATTCCAATCATTTGTGTGATTTTAACAATTTTCTTTATCAATGTCGTGATATCATGTTATGAATACAGACTTGTAACCCAATTACTAAAGTACAAATGTCAAGGCAAAATATGGCATTTGAAATTTTTTCATTTTCAAAATTGTCCACTAAGGACCAATTGATAATCTAGGATTCATATGAATATTTTCTTTTTGTGATATCTTTATCTCTCTACTAAGTAACATTCTCATATCTTTGAGTTGTATAATCCATTTGGGTTAAATCCCTTATGAACTGAGAACTTGGCCCATTTTTTGGGTTGGCTACGTAGTCAATCATTCCAGCATTTCTCAAATTATTTTACTATCCCCTCATCACTATTGCAAATAATTTACTCAATTAAGCCTTCCATGAGGATTTTGATGTTAATTTTATCCACGATTTGATTTTAACCTGCTCCACCATTTCTCCGCACTTTTTCTATAACTTTCCTGATTTAATAATTGTGCACCTTACTTTGGTCAAAACTCCGTATATCCATTCATCTAAAATTTTAGCCTTGTTCTTCAAATCATTATGGTGTTCACTTATTCCTTGGCCATCAATACTGGGTGTGATGGTATTTCTTGTTATGTTTTCCCAAGCCAAACAATCCTCTTAATAAAATGGATCAATTGATCGATGTGATTTTCCTTTATTCCTTCAACTTCTTCTAGTGTTTGCAGAGGCTATCCTTGATTATTTCTAATCCTTCCATGGTCATTCCAGGGCCATCAAATCTAGAAGGTTTTCCCAATTTTATGGTGGTAACTTAAAAAAATTTTATTGTAATGCTTTGCGGGTCTTTATCTACTATTGGTTTTGTAACATGCAATTATTTCTCCCCCTTTGCACTAGGATGAGTGGTAAATTTAAACTTGGGCTTTCTTCCATTCCTTGCTACCTAATGGGCTCTTAATAAACTATTTAAGTCTAAGGAAACCAATTCTACTTTAGTCTCGGGTTGCATTTGATGTTGTATCCAGTCTAGTACTTGTTTTGGCTCTATTATTTCTATTTTTTTACCACTTGACATCTCTTTATTTATTATCCTTGTTTACTTATTATTCTTGATCTTTGAACAATGCCTTAGCCTTATTAGCTAACATCTGATCATGGTTGTAGATTTCTTCTATATCTTTTTCTATCCTCGCCATTTTAGATACATACTATCCTATTCCAAGAAGCTGGTCAGGTTCAACTTTTCTTGTTACTAACTTTTCTAGCCCTGAGGCTTCTTCCATTCCACTTCCCTCACTATTTCCATCTTCTTTTTAAGGAGGATCTTCCTAGTTTAGCCCATCTTTTCCTCCTTCAGGCAAGATTTGTTTCACCTTCATTTGACTCTTGCCAAGAGTAATCAATGGTTCATCTTCCTTATATTCAATTAACTCCATAGATTAATTTTCACCATTTTCTTCTTATTTTTCTTCAATATTAGCATTGTTTTCCTCATCTTCCTACTCATAAACTATTGTTGGTGAAGTTGGTGACTTTTTTCCTTTTTGATCCTACATTCACTTTAGTATTTCTCTCAATCTCAACATCTCTATACCCTAATGATTCTATTGTCTTGGTGTCCATGAAAACTCCTTTCTCGGCATGTATGATCTCATCTAGGAATAGTCTTCACATTTTTTTTAAATGATGCACTATCACTCACACATATTCATGTATTTCTGGGGATTTCCCTTTATTTGGTTGTTATATGTTTCCTCTTTTTCTTGTACTATATATTTTAAAATTACCTAATTCATTTCTTGATACAATTTGATAATATTTGGCTAATTGTTTTCTTTATTTTAAGCAAAATCATTCCCATTATATTTTACTCATCACATTGATCATAGATGGAATCAAATCAAACAAGCTTCCTATAGGCTATGCCACTAATATTGATATGGCTCTCATCACCTACATAGCTTTTATAGTCGTCAATTAGATAAGAGGTTGTCTAGAAGTGGATGCTTGACTAATATAAGTTTGAATAGCCCGATCTTGTGGATCTGCTATTTTTCTTCTAGCCATTTGATTCAAATTTGGGTCAATTGTAATTACCAAGCTTAATTTCTACACACAAACTAAAGTATAGGTAACCTTTCTAGCCCCATTTTATAATAGTTGTGTATGTATTCACCTCTCATAATTAGAGAAACATGGAACCCACTATACCCTTAATCCTACCAACCAACATTGTAAAATAGATATTTGAAAGATATATATGTAAAAGGGATCATATATAAGAAAATATAACTTAGAATAATATAAATATTTTAAAATAGCCTCCAAGCCTACATATTACTAATTTTATGTCCTTGGGCACTAAAATGTGTATAGAATAAACCTAAAAGTAATTTTAATGTCATATAGAGATTCACCATACCATGAATATATATGTAATATTGAATAAATAAATAAATAAATAATTTAAAATAGGTACCCAATAAGGTCGATAAAAGGGAAAAAAACAACTAAAAAATAAAACATAAATTATTTTAATTTCTTATGCAATCGAGAGAATACATATGCCTAAATAAAAAATAATGTGAGCCAAGGCAACACAACAAAATTAGAAATATGCTAGACATAGTATTAAAGGTAAGCCCATGGCAAGCAAGCACTGTTACTAAATTAAGCCCATTCATTATATCCTGTTTTCTTATATTGCAGATTCTTCTTGTTATTAATGTCACTTTCAAAGTACTTCGTACAAGATTCTTTGTACAAGAGTCAAACATTAATAGCCGCTTTGTAAAGTCTTGAAGCCTAAGAAGTCGATATCGTTCTTTTCACGTCTCCTACAATTGTGATCAACATAATTTAATCAAAGAAAATGGCAGACTATCCAATGCACTCACCATCAAGCCGTTCACCAATACTTTTATCATCCCTTTCAAAGTAGTTTGCTTTCCCACTTGATGTAGATCGATAATCTGATAATCTGAGAGCTTGGAACTGCTTCTGAATTTCGAAGGCATTTTTATCGATCACATGCAGTAAATGGTGTGCATAGAAGAGCACATGGAATTGGCAAGTGTGTATCGATTACATATAGTAAGTTGTGTGTATACAGAAGAGTCCGTGGAAACTGATCGTCATGCTTTGTTTTTCCGAACCTGATTGGGATGCCTATTGAAAGTGGAGGGCATTCAATTAAGGAAGCTCAAATAGAGAAAATGTCAAATCTGTAATAATTTACCCTACCTAAGCTATTGTTATCTTGTTTGACTCTAAAAATCTCTCACCTTCGCCTCCGTATTGATATTCAAGATCACTTCATTAATCATTTTGACAATAATCCATTTGTTCTTTATTAAGGCAAAACAGGTTTTGATGGGTCCTTGAAACCCAGAAGAAAGATCAAAAGATAAGCAGTAACGCACTGCTAAACAAAAGATAGCAACTAAAGGAAAGACAACTGGCAAACAAAACGCCAGCAAGCAAGAGAACATAATAGACCAAAAACCAAAAAGGATCAACAGAAGCCCGGGCTTGAGTAAAATTTTGAAGCATTTCCACCGCTTCCAGCTCCAACTATTCCATAGTGTCCACAGCTCACTTGATATCCTCTATTTCTTTGTTGTGGCTCTGCATCCTTTTAGTGATGGCTCTAGTTCTTCTCTCGAGCCTAGTTTCCTTATCCTCAGGGGTGTCGTCTTTGACCTCAATAATGCCCTCCATAGCCTTATCCCCTTGGTAGTTCTCCAGCTTGCAGATGAGGGTTTTCATGCTGGCCGAGGCAACCTTCAGAATCTTGTGGCTCTGCTCCCCAATTTTCTCAAATGTGTTCTCAATACCATCCAGTCTATGGTTAGTAGCATCTGCTTTGTTTTCCAGGCAAGTAAAACTGTTGCGGTTGGTATTGATAATCTCCTCCCCATTGTCAATTGCCTTGGTTATTTCACTAAGATAGTTAGGGAGGGAATTGAACTTTCCCAAACCTAGGGTCTGTAAGGTTTCGATTTTCCCTGCTTCTGGGCTTGCTTGGCTTTAATGCCCTCAATTTACTTTTGCATCCAGTTGAGTGCTTGTTAGTATGTTTGTTAAATTTAATTTGTTGCAGTATCAATTACTTCACTTTTTTTTAAATTGCTAGCAAATTAGTTCATTTTCATTCAAATTCACAAGAAATTAGTTCATTTCATTTTTTTATTTTGTAACTAATTCATAATTTTCAAGTAAATGGCATTTCATTTTTTGCATTTGTATTTCTAAAATCCTAATATGTATGTTTAACTTAAACCCTAAATCTAAAACCTAAAAAATGTAAAATCATAAATCTATAACCTTAAAAGCATAAAATTGAGAAATCTAAAACCCTAAAAACATAAAACCCATTTATTACATTTATAATATAAATCATTTCCTTTGAATGAAGGCCTAATTCATCGCTATTCGTATTCTATTGGGTTTGATTGTAGACAAATAGACTCTTTGCCTATAACTATTATTATACATGTTATTTTTGAAGTTGTTAAGATTAGGGGTCTTATAGTGGCGTTGTCACACAAAAAAATAGGTCCATAATTTAGATAATAATTAGCGTTAGACAAATAATTTTCTAATTGTAATGAAGGTAGATGAGAATATTTTTAAATTAAATTGTGTATAATAAATATCATCACTTGTCAATTCTTTTAATTAAACTTTTAAATTCTATAAGTTTCAAGTCAAAAAAATTAAAACAATTATACATATGTTCAATAATTTAAATTAACTTTAAATCTATTTTAAAAATTTGTCTAGAATATGAATTACGAATTCTCTTTTTCCTTCCTTGACTTTTAACTTCAATTTTATAGGATCCTCTTATTTATCTTTAATATTCTCTATCAAATTTAATTTTTTTATAATGTACTACTTTCAATAATGAAATCTACCTATCTCACTTTTATTAAAGTATAAAACTAGTGCCTTACATGTTGGAATATTAGGTAAATTGGGTTCATAAGGTATCAAGTCACTTGAATAGGAAGGTGTCATCGATAGTGCTTCCCTTCTGAATTTGTATCTTTCACGTTTTCTTTCTATGTTCATTAAAAAAAGTCTACCATGTCCAAGGATTGCCTAATCATACTTATAGTATATTGTAGCTTGACAAACCATTCCACTCCATATTTATTAATTAAACTATTTTCTAGTCATTTAACTAGGTCCCTTTAGATCTTTGATAAAAATTATTTATGGTTTTCCAAATTTCTTTTGTATCATTTCCCTCATTTTGAACTAGAAACATTATTATTTTGATGTGGTTCAAAGTTGAGAAAAAATGGATTTAGATCAACTTTGTAACACCCTTCCTCGTGTATATCTAATACAAACCTAAGTTGTTACATGCTTTTCATCAATAAATGGTTAGATAGAATAAGGGATTATAAATGAGATGATTTTAGGACAATATTATTAGCATTACCTAGAGAACTCGATAAAGAAATGGTAGAAACTAATATGGTTTATAATTGGGATCTAGCTATGCTCGTGAATGTGTTGGTTATGTGCAGCAAGTAAAGAGGACAATGGGAGAATGGAGAAACAACTAGTTTTAAATTAATTGAACCTTTATGAGAAGGTACAAGTCCAACCATTATGTTTTACTTAGAAGGAAATGAGGTTTTGTTATCCAACATAGATATGTTAATGAGTCTATTATTGGGGGTCCTTAAGGAGTATTTTTGAGTCAATTACCATGTTTTAATTACAAAAATGGACCCCTAGGGTCTATACCTTTGAGGTGGGGGCCTATTGGGCATGCAATAAAGGCTCTAAGATTCAACCTTCATTAATCAACCAAAGTGGTGTGACTTTTCATATACCACTTCCCTAAATATTTTAGGTGCCAAATATAATTCTACAAATAAGATGAAACACAACCCCATATAGATCACCTACTCAACACCTCATTATATATAAGTGAATAAACCTATAGGACGAAGTTTGTGTTGATTTTTGCATATTTTAATGAGTAGATTATCTTTACATTGTCATACTTAGTAGAATACATTATAAAAATAATATATGCTAGTGGGAACATAGAAACAAATGTTGGTTCACCTCCCTTCATGTTGTTTAAATGTTATATGTTCCAAATAATTTAGGGGCGGAAGAAAATAGAGTTGCATGAACTTTGATGAATATTACAGTAATTTTAAATAAAAATATTATTAATGGTATCTACTTATGAGAAAACCAAAATGTGTTTAAGTAAACTAGGGTTAAGACATGTTTATTGCTTCAAAAGTCTAGATAAATTAGATAAGATATCCATGTGTCACATCTTTAATGAATATGCTAACAAGAAAAGTCCTTAGGTATATTTGTGGTGTCAAGAAAAGCATTATAATTCTACAAATAAAATAAATTATTTCATTCTATGACACCAACCACATGTGAGGGACCAAACTTTCATTGTAATTGACTCTATAAAAAATTTGGTACATTATAGGCATACATTATGATTGGAAATAAAATCAGATTTCCCCAATTATATCATATAATTCTTCTACATCCATTACCTTAAACTTGACAGTTTTTATTTTCAATTACAATCATTAATTGACATAATTATTCTATCAAATTATTTTATATCCTCTATCATTACAATAATATTGTATAAGTTAATTATTGAGTCAACAAATCTAATAAATAAAATTAGATAGACTCCCAAATGTCTTGGGTAGGAATGCTAATATTGATGCCTAAAGCATAAGTAGCATTTAGTAAATTAAATATTTACTGGTGTGAGGGTAAAAGTACAAAGCTGTGTCACAATTTTTATAAAGGGAATGGTCAATGCTAGTTCAATTTTTTAAAGTATATCAATAGAAACTTAAATTTTCCACATAGGATTTTAAAACATAAATTATTTCAATTTCTTATGCAATGGAGACAATACATATACGTAAATAAAAAGAATGTGAACCAAGGCAACACAACAAAATTAGAAATATGCTAGACATAGTAATGAAGGTAAAATTACCATTGTTGCAAATCGAGGTCCTAATTATAGACATAGAATATCTTACACCACATTATTGTACTAAAGGAAGGAACATAATGGTAAATATGACACTTTATGGGATAAAGTGATAAGATTCAACCTCCGGTAATCAACCAAAGTGGTGTGACTTTTCATTTACCACTTCCCAATAAATTTTAGGTGCCAAAGATAATTCTACAAATAAGATGAAACACAACCCCATATAGATCACCTACCCAACACCTCATTACATATAAGTGAATAAACCTATAGGATGAAGATTGTGTTGATTTTTACATATTTTAATGAGTAGATCATCTTTGCATTGTCACACATTGTAGAATACATTATAAAAACAATATATGCTAGTGGGCAACATAGAAACAAATGCTAGTTCACCTCCCTTCATTTTGTTTAAATGTTATATGTTACAAATAATTTATGGGTAGAAGAAAATCATGTTGCATGAGCTTTGATGAATATGGGAGTAATTTTAAATAAAAAAATTATTTATGACATCCACTTATGAGAAACCCAAAACATGTTTAAGTAAATTAGGATTAACACATGTTTATTGCTCCAAAAGTCTAGATAAATTAGATAAGCTATCCATGTGTCGCGTCTTTAGTGAATACATTAACAAGAAAAGTCCTCATGTATATTTTTGGTTTCAAGAAAAGCATTATAATTCTATAAATAAAATAAATTATGTCATCCTATGACACCAACCACATGTGAGGGACCAAACTTACATTGGAATTGACTCTATATAAAATTTCGTACATCATAGGCATACATTATGATTGGAAATAAAATTAGATTTCCCTAATTATATTATATAATTCTTCTACATCCATTACCTTAAACTTGATAGTTTTTATTTTTAATTACAATCATTAATCAACATAATTATTCTATCAAATTATTTTATATCTTCTATCATTACAATAATCTTGTATAAGTTAGTTATTGAGTCAACAAATATAATAAATAAAAGTAGATAGACTCCGAAATGTATTGGGTAGGGAATGCTAATATTAATGCCTAAAGCATAAGTAGCATTTAGTAAATAAAATCTTGAGTGGTGCCAGGGTAAAAGTACAAAGTAGTGTCACACTTTTATAAAGGGAATGGTCATTGCTAATTCAATTTTTTAAAGTAAATCAATAGAAACTTAAATATATGTTATGAATTTTGAAATGATGTAAACTAATAAAATTTCTAATTATTTTGTCTATTTTATGTTTGTAATTTTGATGAAAAATTTAAAAATTATTTGAATGTAGTTTTTATAAAGTAAACACTATAATTTAGTTGTTGATAAAATGTTGAAATTGAAGTTACACAAGCCGCCACACTTTAATTAGTAAATTTTACTTTTTCTCATCAAGTTTTTTGTGTATATTGATAACTTGAAACTTCAGTGCATGGATATATTTTTAACTATTTTTTATAAATATATATTTTTCAATAAATTTGAAAAGTTGCGTGTGCTGAAATATAACTCTTTCCAATTACCACCATATTTTTTCTTAATTGTTTATCTAGATTAGAAAAGAATTATATCATCTTGACATAGATTCCTTTCTCTACTGCATCATATTTTTTTTTTTTTAAATTAATTAAATTTTAGTATTTTTCCTTGACAAGATAATCAACCTTATATTTTACTGTTGATGACCTACTTTCAATAAAAATAACATATAAAATATAAAAGCTAATTAAAATATTAAAAGACATGTATTTTAGAAAATTCACTTATAAATTTATAAAAGGGTATTTTTACATTTCAAAAAAAATATTATTTATAAGAGTAGGAGTTGTTGAAACATCGAGTTTTTTTTTTTTTTTTTTTTTTTTTAGCAATTGGCTTCAAAGTGGTATAAAATATACATTTAATAGACACTTCCTATTGAAAAAGTTATGGTCCATATATCTGAACTATAATGAATCGATTTATACGAGATGTTTGACTACAATTAATTTTTAGTTAGAATTACTTAAATTCACTTGTGCTAATAAGTTAGCCTGAAATGTGACATGGTTTTATGCTTTTACCTGCCATAATATTTCCTAAAAACTTTCCCTTTTGAATGTAATTGAAAATCCTTATAGGGTGCTAGGGATTTTGAAGAAAATAAAACTTAAATTGGTTTTATACTCTTTTATTGTAAATGCCACCATATGTGATGCAAAATAGCCTATGCGGCTTGAGCTTAATTATTAATTATGGACAAATAAAATAATATTATACCATCCTCTTTTATATATGTAAAAAATATTTAAAAATTCACATGGGCTTATGATAACTTCAGATTTCAAAATATTAAAATCAATTTTTACAATATGATTTATAAAATACCCATACTTTTACCATGAGCGTCTTGTTTCTCAAATAGAAATTAGCCTCTCAAATGATATATCATGTCACTAGTGACTAGTAATATAGCTTTCCAAGTGAACACATGTGAATATAAAATTAAACTTGTACAACAAACAAACAATTACTTTTAATATATGAACTTATGTCTAGGATGAACATAAAAAATCACACCAAGATTATGCATGACATATAGGAAACAACATGTAAACAATGAAATATAACAAGACAATCTAGATAGGAATAATATTTTTAGAAGGGACAAAAAACATATAACGATGGATAATAAAAACACCAAAAAACAATGCAAAATGACAATTGTGTTTACCAAAAATTCACTTGTAGTGATAAAATTTTGTGTGGAGTTGCAATTCTACATCCGTCCACAAGACATGTAGCCTACCAGATTTTACTTTATATTTAAAAGTAAATATAAGATGTAAATTAAAAGGTATGGATTCAGTGTTTTTGATTGAAGACTAACATGTGGTAACCTCAATGTTCTTATTCATTGCTTCTAATAGCTTTCTAAAGGCATAATGGTGATATGCAAAATTAATGGAAATAAGCCACACCAAAACCAATGATGAACTAATCAGAAAGGATCTAGTAGGTTAGTTGGTAAAGCACTCTAGTAGCAAATAGAATGTTCTAGTTTCAATTCCTACCTTGTCTATATATGCCATATCTCAACATATGGTATCAAAGATAGACCAGAAGCCTTAAACACCTATAATGTTTCTTAAGTAGGTGCTAGAAGTAAGCCACTTCCAAATTGATAATTGCTTGTCTATAAAGGGACCTATAGTTTAGTTGGTGAAGAACTCCAATAGAAAAAGGAAGGTCCTAGGTTTGAGTGCTAGTCAGCCAAAAGGGGGCAATAGCTTTGTTCACAGAGTATTCTAGTAAGAAATGGAAGGTCTTTGGTTCAAATCCTAGCTGCTCCATATGATCTATCCAATTAGGATCTAATCTAGGACCTTCCATTTATTGCAAGAGTGCTCTAGCCAATTGAGCTACTAGCCCTTTTGTAGCCATTCTATTATTAATATCGGTGGATCTTATTTCCAGAACCCCCTTTAAGCCACACTATAGGTGCATGGAGTTTCTAGCCTAATTCTAATACCACATGTTGAGCTATAATTCATATACATGTACTAAGAAATGAATATAGCACCTTACAAGTGTTATTAGTGTTTGAACAACTGAACTTTTGGACAATCCACCATCAGTGTAAGTGTGGTTTATTTTCAACTCTCTTAAGAAACACTAGATGCTTGGACCCCTAGCCTACTTTTGATATCACATTTCAAAATTCAAATTACATAAACAAACTAGAACTCAAAATCTTCTATTTGTTATTAGAGGGTTCAACGAATTAAATTACCAAACCACTTTGTGGCCAGCCCATCGTCTGTCAGGCCATGACTTATTTTCAACAAAAATGAATGATGTGTGTAATTATTGTATTAGAGGATAAAGCCCTGTTCGGTAGTTAACTTCGTGCAGCTTTACTTTAGCGATTGCATAATATTTGTGCTATCTAAGTGACCATCGAACTCTCGATTGCTAATCGTCACTTCGTCTAGATTTTCTTTTCTATTTTATCTTCAATCTCAACTCTCACGTTGTCAAGCTCAACAGCGAGGAGGACATGGAATTCGTATGCCACCCTAATTTGACTGGTTTATGGTGGACATTCAACGTTGAAGTTTTAGAGTGGTTGTTATACTTAACGGGACATTTACTTGGATTGAGAAAGCCCACGGCAAGCAAGCACTGTTACTAAATTAAGCCCATTCATTATATCCTGTTTTCTTATATTGCAGATTCTTCTTGTTATTAATGTCACTTGAAAAGTACTTCGTACAGGATTCTCTCTACAAGAGTCAAACATTAATAGCCGCTTTGTAAAGTCTTGAAGCCTAGAAGCCTAAGAAGTCGATATCGTTCTTTTCACGTCTCCTAAAATTGTGATCAATGCAAATCCAATGCACTCACCATCGAGCCGTTCAACAATACTTTTATCATCCCTTTCAAAGTAGTTTGCTTTCCCACTTGATGTAGATCGATAATCTGATAATCTTATAGCTTGGAACTGCTTCTGAATTTCAAAGGCATTTTTATCGATCACATGCAGTAAATGGTGCGCACAGAAGAGCACATGGAATTGGCAAGTGTGTATCGATTACATATAGTAAGTTGTGTGTATACGGAAGAGTACGTGGAAACTGATCGTCGTGCTTTGTTTTTCCGAACCTGATTGGGATGCCTGTTGAAAGTGGAGGCCATTCAATTAAGGAAGCTCAAATAGAGAAAATGTCAAATCTGGAATAATTTACCCTACCTAAGCTATTGTTATCTTATTTGACTCTAGAAATCTCTCTCCTTTGCCTCCGTATTGATATTCAAGATCGCTTCATTAATCATTTTTACAATAATCCATTTGTTTTTTTGTTTTTTATTAAGGCAAAACAGGTTTTGATGGGTCCTTGAAACCTAGTACAGAAGAAAGATCAAAAGATAAGCAGTAACGCACTGCTAAACAAAAGACAACAACTAAAGGAAAGAGAGCTGGCAAACAAAACACCAACAAGCAAGTGAACATAACAGACTAAAAACCAAAAAAGACCAACAGAAGCCCGGGCTTGGGTCAAATTTTGAAGCATTTCCACTGCTTCCAGCTCCAACTGTTCCATAGTGTCCGCAGCTCGCTTGATATCCTCTATTTCTTTGTTGTGGCTCTGCATCCTTTTAGTGATGGCTCTAGTTCTTCTCTCGAGCCCAGTTTCCTTATACTCAGGGGTGTCATCTTTGACCTCAATAATGCCCTCCGCAGCCTTATCCCCTTGGTAGTTCTCCAGCTTGCAGATGAGGGTTTTCATGCTGGCCGAGGCAGCCTTCAGAATCTTGTGTCTTTGCTCCCCAATTTTCTCAAGTGTGTTCTCAATACCATCTAGTTTGTGGTTAGTAGCATCTGCTCTGTTTTCTAGGCAAGTAAAATTGTTGCGGTTGGCATTGATAATCTCCTCCCCATTGTCAATCTCCTTGGTTAGTTCAATAACATAGTTAGGGAGGGAATTGAACTTTCCCGAACCTATGGCCTATAAGGTTTCAATTTTCCTTGCTCTGGGCTTGCTTGGCTTTAATGCCCTCAATTTTCTTTTGCATCTTGTTGAGCGCCTGTTAGTATGTTTGTTAAATTTAATTTGTTGCAGTATCAATTACTTCACTTTTGTTTAAATTGCTAGCAAATTAGTTCATTTTCATTAGAATTCGCAAGAAATTAGTTCATTTCATTTTTTTATTTTGTAACTAATTCATAATTTTGAAGTAAATGGCATTTCATTTTTTGCATTTGTATTTCTAAAATCCTAATATGTATGTTTAACTTAAACCCTAAATTTAAAACCTAAAAAATGTAAAATCATAAATCTATAACCTTAAAAGCATAAAATCAAGAAATCTAAAACCCTAAAAACATAAAACCCATTTATTAGACTTATAATATAAATCATTTCCTTTGAACGAGGGCCTAATTTATTGCTCTTCCTATTCTATTGGGGTTGATTGTAGTCAAATAGACTCTTTGTGTATAACTATTATTATGCATGTTATTTTCGAAGTTGTTAAGATTAGGGGTCTTATAGTGGCATTGTCACACAAAAAAATAGGTCCATAATTTAGATAATAATTAGCCTTAGACAAGTAAGTTTCTAATTGTAAAGAAGGTAGATGAGAATATTTTTAAATTAAATTGTTTATAATAAATATCATCACTTGTTAATTTTTTAATTAAACTTTTAAATTCTATAAGTTGCAAGTCAAAAAAAATTGAAACAATTATACTTATGTTCAATAATTTAAATTAACTTTAAATCTATTTAAAAAATTTGTCTAGAATATGAATTAACAATTCTCTTTTTCCTTCCTTGACTTTTAACTTCAATTTTATAGGATCCTCTTATTTATCTTTAGTATCCTCTATCAAATTTCCTTTTTTTGTAATGTACTACTTCCAATAATGAAATCTATGAATCTCACTTTTATTAAAATATAAAAGTAGTGCCTTACATGTTGGATTATTAGGTAAATTGGGTGCATAAGGTATCAAATCACTTGAATACGAGGGTGTCATCGATAGTGCTTCCCTTCTGAATTTGTATCTTTCATGTTTTCTTTCTATGTTCATAAAAAAAATTCTACCATGTCCAAGGATTGCCTAATCATACCTATAGTATATTGTAGCTCGACAAACCATTCCACTCCATATTTATTAATTAAACTATTTTCTAGCCATTTAACTAGGTCCCTTTAGATCTTTAATAAAAATTATTTATGGTTTTCCAAATTTCTTTTGTATCATTTCCCTCTTTTTGAACTAGAAACATTATTATTTTGATGTGGTTCAAAGTTGAGAAAAAATGGATTTAGAACAACTTTGTAACACCCTTCCTCATGTATATCTAATACAACCCTACATTGTTACATGCTTTTCTTCAATAAATGGTTAGATAGAATAAGGGATTATAAATGAGATGATTTTAGGATAATATTCTTAACATTACCTAGAGAACTCAATAAATAAATGGTAGAAACTAATATGGTTTATAATTGGGATCTAGCTATGCTCATGAATGTGTTGGTTATGTGCAGCAAGTAAAGAGGACAATGGGAGAATGGAGAAACAACTAAGTTCAAATTATTTGAACCTGTATGAGAAGTTACAAGTCCAACCATTATGTTTTACTTAGAAGGAAATGAGGTTTTGTTATCCAACATAGATATGTTAATGAGTCTATTATTGGGGGTCCTTAAGGAGTATTTTTGAGTCAATTACCATGTTTTAATTACAAAAATGGATCCCTAGGGTCTATACCTTTGAGGTGGGGGCCTATTTGGCATGCAATAAAGGCTCTAGGACTTGTTTTCACTCTCTAAAATTCCTCATTAACATGAGTGACGAATTTGGAGGATAGATGAGTTGAGGGGTACCCACTCCACCCCCATATCTCATTTACGAGGGAAGACTTTGGGGAGTGGGTTCTCCTAATTGTTGTGCCATATTACATGAGGAAAAGACTTCATGGAGGAAGAGGATAGAGAGGTGAAAAGTGTCACCTCCCTATACAAGTCCAACTTAATCTCCCTTATATGGGTTTTGTGAAGAGGAAGTTGGGTGTTACCCCCTAGTCCATTTTTCAAGAACTCTTGCAGGATTTTGGGGAAAGACGATAGATTGGGGGAAGGAAGGAGACTATCCCTGGAGAGATGGAAGACAAAATGCTTAGGTTTAGAGAGATAAGTTCTCCTTTTCCTCTAATCCATTTTTTTATTGTTACAAGTTTGAGATGTAGTTGCAAAGTCTAGAATGTAGTGTTTATGTGATGAAAATTATTAGAGTTATTTAAGGGTGTTAGCTGATGAGAGGAAATTGTGGAATGTGTGAGACCCCACTATCTTGGGTCTAAATCAATCTTCTTGCTCAGGGGTTTGGCTAGAGAGTACGAGGCTCCCTAATGCCAATATGGTTGGGAGGAGAGCAAGCCTTGCTTTTGTGTTTTCCCAATTGTCATGTATGATTAAGAGATCTTTCAAGGTGTGTAGTTAACGAAAAAAAATATATTGTGTAATAAAAGAGCAAGCCTATGATGGTTCTTTCTCATTGAAATACATTTAACGATGGTTGTATGAAAATGATAATTTAATGATATTCCATTATGTTGATTTAGAGACTCATTGCATGTTTGAAGAACATACTGTGTAGATATTTGTTATATTTTTCTGTTAAGAGCAAGCTTGCTCCCAATGGCATGGTTTATTTTGAACTACTTAGTTTGTGGAACCCTTCAAGTCCTCTATTTTGAAGCATCTCTAATGTAAACGAGAAGGCAATAAAGTTATAGTTGATAATTTTCTATTGTAAGCGAAATGAAAGAGAATGTTTTAGATCATGCTCATTGTCAGGGAGATAATTTATTGATCTTAGGAGATAGATCCATGAATTTGTTGTGCCTGCAGTTAAGTTGGGCACATGAATCATGTAATCTTTACTCTTAGGATCAATTCCCTCCGTTTGTTTCATATATATATGAAGGGAAATATTCATGTCAATAAAGCAATGATAAAATCGGACGCATGTAATAGAATGATGAAAATTAAAATTGACTCCATGTTTTCCAAGTGGCAAACAAATTGAGAGATTCTGTAAGCATTATTCCAACTTTGCATTATATATATCCACTAAAATAGATTTCTTATAATATATCCCAGTACAGACCATCATTTTTGTGATTTTAATTCATTACATTTGGTAATCACAATCTGTTTGCAAACGAATTGAAAGAAATTTGAATTAGCAGTAGAGTCAAATAGTAATTCCCCACTAAATTACATATATTAATGAAATTAAAAGAATAAAATTAAGCTACTGTGTATTTAACAAAGAAACTTAAAATATGATACAAAATCATCCGTCAAATGCTGGTAAAAATAAGTTTGAATGGAACCTTAGCTTTTTGATTAATTTCAAATGAGAAAACACTTGTTATTCACACAGTAAGACACAAGGTTCCATCTAGTTAGTCGATTATTTACCAACCTAGAACTCAACAAGGTGAAATGTATTACAAAAGGAAACGCTCTGTAGCCAACTCAATCTCCTTGCGTAGTTAGGGTGAGATTATTGTAGTATGTATTTACTTATACACACGCCCTTTCCTGCACCTCCAAATCTCGCCATATTCTCGATGCGAATGACAATATGTTTGACAATAGTCATGGTTGCATTAGCAGGAGAGTAGGCACCGAGTAAATGAACTACGATAGTCCAATCCTTGTATGTGTAGAAGAATAAACAAATAGGAAGTTTGTTGGTGGAATGAAGGGCATCCCCATTCCATAAAACTATCCCCATAAATTCTTTCTACTAGGCGTACTTGGGTACATCATTTCTAGCTCGAGTCATGGCGTACAAATTGTGTGGGCCTTTGTCACATTTAATACATCTGCAGTTTTGTAGAAAACAAATACTAATTCTCTTTGAAAATAACATCCACTCCAGCACTTGCTTGACTACAAAGGATTTCATTTTGCTTCAGTAATACACAATCAAATGAATATGATTTAAACTACGCACTGATAAGAATGTCATGTGAACAAAGTATTCAATATAGGAAAATAATAATATGTATATATGAGCACTAAGTGAAGGGAGGTAGATTAATAATAACACTTAATAACCTGAGTAAATGGCATAGCCTCAGGAAATTAATGTGATTAAAGAGAATGCGGATACCATTGACCCAAGCACCTATATGCCAGGAAAAAAGTTACCAGTATGTTTGGCTTTCGGGCAAAATTTAAATAAACAAATAAATAGAAAGGATGTGGATTAGATAAGAGGCCACCATGCAAATTCCATAGCAAGAAAGAAGAGTAAAAGAAGATATTTTTTAAATTATAATATAATATATATTATAAATGATTAATGTAATAGGTGTAGCTAAGTTTTAATTAAGATGTTTCTAATTTTCACAATTTTTATGTTTAAACTCTATTCTAACTGGAGTTTTAAAATAGATACTAAATGACAGGAATAAAATCCTTCAATTGAAATGAAGGTTTTAAAGTTTTTTTTTCTTTAATTTAGATATTTCTAATTTTTAATTTTGATGTCTTCAAGTTTAAATTATTGGTTTCTTATACAATTTTTTATGATGTTTCTAAGTTAGAAACTTGAAACTTGAAGAATTTAAAATTTGATGTCTCATTCAGAAGTGATAATTTATATTGGTGATATTCTCAAATCATTACTTTTTAATAAGACGTAAATTATATATATTCATATATATAATAAATGTGTATGTGTATTATCTGATTATTCTTTATGAGAAATAGGATAACTCATTTATTTTCGAATAGTAATATCAAATATTATATCTAGTTTTTGTAGTTCTTGGAATATAAGAAGATATTTGTACATAGAGAATTAAGTGTGCTAGTTGGATTAATTTAATTGTGTAGTTGGGCAGCAAACTAAACTCCTCGGTCAACATTATTATGCATGTTGAGGGTGATATAATAATAATAATAATAATAATAAAGATGTTTGTGAGAATATTAGTGTATTTGGTATGGTGTTTAATTTTGTTATATAGCAAGGATACTAATATTCCTAACAATGATAGTAAGGGAATATTATTATAGGTATGGAGTGATAATGTTGATGGAGTGTAATGAGTTTTCATAATTGATAATGTCACTATCATAAGTAAATGTAACATTCACAATGGAGTTAGTATTAATATTATTAACACAACTAGTAGTAAAGTGTTGTGTTAGAAAAATAATAATTGTGATATCTTGTTGTGAATAATGTTAAAGTGAGCACAATCCATTTAATGAATGTTCTTTAAAAAAAAATAGTGGATTTCATTGACCTAAATTATGGGCATGACGAATCTCAAATAGTAGGCTATGTATTTATAATTGGAATAAAGTGTTTTCAACTATTACTTCCTCCCAACTTAAAAATCGATCGGAGGAATGACTTTACTAGGGCAACCAATAACAACTGACACCCATACATTAAACCCTAAAGAGGATAGGTAGATTTCCATCCTACAACTCCAAATAGGAAAATACCATTGTGTTCAAATACAGAATCTACCCAAGCTAGAGAAAGCTTATCAATAGAGAAACCAAACTCTGATACCAATTATTGAACACTAGATGTCATAGAGAAGTGGGGGGGGGGAGGGGTGAATCAGTGATTTCCAAACTTTTCCCTTTTCTATCCTATGTGTGTATACCAGTTAACAAATCTAACATGAAGCAACCATACTAGTTAGATGGGAGACTAACACAAATACAACCACACATAAAAGGGACATCACATAACACCATATGTACAAGAAAAACCCAAGATGGGAGAAACCTCAGTGAGAAGTGCTACTGGAGACTACTACTCCAACCCAGCCTCATAATAAAAATCTCGGTTACAACATTTAGGGCACCAACCCAAGAAGTACCAACCCTTCTTTTAGGGAACCAACCCAAGGAGCACCAACCCTTGCACCGAGCTCCAACAAAGTGATTACAAGACCATAAAATAAATACAAAAGTTATCTCTTGGTTACACATGAGTTATGTAACCTCTGCTAGTTTTCTTCTTTGATGCAACCTTACTGGTTTAGCCTTTGCTTCTTCTCTGTCGGTACACTACTCTCTATTCACTATCAGTTCACAACTTGCTGATTACTTCACTTGTCGGTTTAACAACTACTCTGATCTTCTCTATTTCTTCTCTACAGGATCACTCATCTCTAGTTCCTTTGTCGGTTCACTCCTCACAAGTTCACACCACTGTCAGGCTCAATGACAGTCTGTCAATTTCTTTACCTCCGTCGGTTGCACTCTTGTCACTGGTTCTCTCTTCATCACTCAGTCACCTTGATCTTTAACTAACTCTCTGACTGGTTGACTCTTTTCTTCTCTTTCACTCTCTATCCATCACTCAACATGTAGCATCATCAATCCCTTCTATCATGAGTCAACAAATTTATACTTTAATTCTCCCACCATGACCAAAATTCAAACTTCTGACTTGCTAGGGTTTATTTATCGACCCCGAGACAGACCAAATGGAATCAGATCTTCATCCAAAGATCGACTACCTGCAATGGATCAATTAGACTTCGCCAATCCTACTACATTCACAACACATATATTATTTCGGGGAGGTCATGATGTATGCCATGCATATTATGGGATAAGCAAGGTATTAATGTGACATCCTTGAGGAGTAGATACATCTTCAACTTGACAGATGACCTTGTAGATTTCCCATATGCCATCCTTGCTTATTGAAGAAGCACATTCTTTGTCAATCTTCTCTTTATTCGGTGGGAGTCCTGTTATATAATATCCACACAAATATACTAGTTGCTTGCACATACTTCACTAGTGTTAATGTGATTTAGGTAACATTTCCCCTCTTCATCACAATCAACCACCTAGCATCTTGCACTCTTGTCGGTGACAACCATGCACTGCCAACATTTTACTTACCAGTCTGCAGTCCTTATATCTTCAATAAATGTTAACACTAACTTGTGTACTGGTGACTCCAACGGTGATTTTGCTAGATGACATCAATTACACCATTTCTAGTATTCATTAATGATAACTTTTCTCATCAATCTCCCATACTAGTTGCGATCCTATACTGGTTGATATCAATGACAACACAATACCTACAATCATCTCAAATAATATCAACAAATAATGAGTCCTAGCTACAATCATAAGGTAAAGCCTCACACATTTTAGGTGGGTGACTTAGTTCTCGGAGTAAATCCTAAAAACTTAGCAAGATAGGGAGAAGAAGGGAAAGCTTGAACCAAATTGGCTTGGTCCCTATATTATCACGGGAGTCTATGGATTAGGTGCATATCAACTCTCGACACTAGATAGACAATATTTGGAGGATCCTATCAACAACATGCACCTTCACAGGTTTTACACATAGTTTGTTTGAATACCCCATTATCAAAAATACAAAAAATACAAAAAATATATATCAAAAACACAAAAAAATTGAGAAATCAAAAAAAGTAATGAGAAACAAATTCATCCTATGGTGAAAAACACTTCGGTGCCATCCTAGGAAGTACCATAGTGAGAATAGGGTTAACGAATCCATGTGTAGAGATATTGCTGCTCCATCCTGTAGGATTCAATATCATCCTTTCATTGGGTACACACTTACATTCTACTCCATAGAAAATTTACCCATTCTCATCATTGCTTGCTATTGATCTATCTTAGATTTGCTAGCCATTTATAATAAACCTCCCTTTTCACCGTTTCCTTCCATAATAAATTATGTCCAATCTACAACTAGGGCAAAATCCTAAATCTAGTGATGGAAGTGGTACCCTGAGCATCGTATGTTTTGAGGAACATCATCTTTTCTTCCTCCTCTTTGCACACAATCCACAATAAAAAGTCATTTGCATTACCAATACACAATAAAAGTTTAATTCTTCTTCACAATAAGTACCAATTTCATGGATTCAGTCAATTTTAGATGAAACACAAGCAACAATAGGCTTTCAACAAATCAAATCTTTCAGTAGACTTTGGCAAAACCATGGTTTTCAATAGAATTTGTCCTTTATCATGATGACAATATTGTGACCAAATCAAACATGTTAACATATGTTACAAGAAACACAAATAACTTGATGATTTCATTGTGTGTTGCTATCAAGTCTTGGTTTTCTTTTGATTCATCTTTTACACTGACATGTCTTTTAGCTTTTCTAGGATTTATTTGACTAGAAATTTTATCTCCAAGTTGTCTTTGAGTAGAAAGGTGAGGATGGGATATGTTCACCTATTGTTTTATTGTCTGTGGATTGTCTCTTAGTAATGCTATGTCTTGTTCAAGGATATGAGGACATTGTGAGTCTAGTATGAACTGGGGCATTCCTTGTTTGTGACTGTCTGATCTCCATGCAAATGGGTATAATTATTTTTTGGTTTGAACCTACACCTAGATTGTCATAACTTATTTTCCATAATAAAGCTCAATGATGATAAAGCACAAGAAGCTCTTTTCACTTCCATATCCTCTATCTTCCATCCCCTTTCTTGATTGACCTCCATCATCCTTTCATGAGTCTATGTAGCTCCTTATCATGTAACTAAGTATAATGACATGCCGAAAAGATCTACATTTCGTATAGCTTTCACCTACATTGTTACAAGTTAGCATAACATATACATTCATATATAAATCATGATAGCATCACATCTTGCATATATCATTGATTGCCATTTGTATTCTCATAATAACATATTAAAAGACCGAAAACAAAATAGAATATCTTTCATTCCCTCATGTAAATAAGTCATGATTATACATCAATTTGCATTTTACATTCACACCATGCATAACATACATATAAAATATAAAATAAAAAAAATATATAGAATTTCATCATTTACAGATTTGAATCATTACAACAACATAACAAAAATGTAACATGCATCACCATATAGAATCATAAGCATCATATTACATCATATAGAAAAATCACATAGGAACACAGGCATATAGTTGTCGCAAGAAATGGATCAACTCATATTTCATCATATGGCTAAAAAATCACCCTTAGGTGTCTATATCATCATACAAAAACTGATGCAAAATGGATTCTAGAGGGCTATGATGAAGACCCTCCATCGGGGCCTATAGTTCTCTAAGGAATCTGAGCTCCCAAATAGCCAACCCCTCAATCACCTTGTATGTCCCCTCCTCCCCCTGGTGGTGCGAGTGGACCCATGACCCCACCACTAGATTCTCCCCTCCTATCTCTCCTAGTTGTAGTAGACCAAGAATCTCTCTAATAGGTCCATGCCCATAGCTCTGGTAGTTATGATTCATAGTAGAGGTTTCTCTAGTAGGATATCTCAATGCCTACCTAGAGGAAAAAAAGAAAAAATAGATGTGTTATCACCTATAGTTTTTGCCCTTACAACTCATAGGGTCTCCTCCATGGCTATATATCTATGTATAGCTTGGTCCCTCTCCCTCTACATCTCAGCCAACTAACGGCTCAATCAAGTCATGTATCTCTCGAGATCCTCAATCTCATTTTCCTATATTGTTGCAATCTCTTGCAATAATACCAACTCATCCTCCTCATCTCCATCTTGGGGCACCCTCCTACTCACCCTTCTCAGGTGCATCATGTTCCTATCTTTGTCCTTGTAGCTATATCAATCTCCCTGGTACTTATACTTGTCTTTATCCCTCCCTCTATGTTGGCACCTATCCTCTAACCTGTAGGAGTTCTCCTCCTCTTCCTCTAGGTGGCCTCAGTGGTATGTCCCCCTATCCTACTTGTACTAACTCTCATCCTGCTACCCTCTCTCCTACATCTCTAGGTCCACCCCTCCATCTCCCCATCCTCCATGTTTCTCCTCTTCTCCATCTCCTCTATCTCCCCCCACCTCTTTCCTCATCATCATTATCATTCTTATCCTCTACAATGATCGACTCCTCTGGATCTATCAACCTTAGAAAAGGATGTGCTTCAAAGTACACTGTGTACTCCTTGTCCATGCCGTCAAGTATCACATTTGGAAATAAGTCCCAAGGAATCAATACCATCTGCTCAAATTGTGTCACTATAGAATCATATGATAAAATCAGTCCAAACTAAGACTACTCTCACATTGTCCATGCAAACTCTCCTGATCCTCGAAGCATCCTCTCCTACCTGCCAAACTTCCTATATACCCTATCAATCAAGTTCCTATCTAATATGTAAGGAGTCTAGCCAGTTCAATATCTGCTCCTTAAGCAAAACAACATCTCTATCGCATCCTCTTCCTAGCCCTCACAATCCAAATAAGGTCTCCATATCACACTATCTATATCATCAATCACTCATCTCCAGTAATCTAGCTTCCCAATCCGTGGATGGGAATTGACCATACTATACAAGTAGACATAAGGTTTTTTGTTTTCTTTGCTTCTAAAGTGGACCAACTTAGTCACTACAATGTGCTCATATGCCCACTCCTGTAGAAATATCATCCCGCAACCCAACCCACAACCACCGAGGTACACAAACTAATGCAGCTCATGGTATAGATGTCCTATAATGCATGGATCCCATGAAAACCTCTTATGCTCTGTCCCTAGGATCTCCAATGTCCTCCCCCATCTAATCACTAACCCTCGTGTCACTCTATCTAGGCTTAAGTAACCACTGATGACCCCTCCAACCATTGTTGGTAATTTGCATCCATTGCTAGTCATCACCTCCCATCTCACATGCCCTAGTCTCATCTCCAAATCTAGGTCTTCAAAACCTTTTCTCAATGCATCCTTGTCTTCTTCTCCATCATATACTATGAGATCCCCATGGATCAGAATTTGTAGTATCCTTTATGCATCCTCCAATGTAACTGACATCTCGCCAGTTAGCCAATGAAATTAACAGGTCTCAGAGTGCCACCTCTCTGCTAAAGAAGTCAATAACCCATTGTTCATCCAGATCTCTGGTATGTACATGATATATCTCAAGCCCATATCCTCAACTGTTTCGCGCTCCTCAAAGGTCAACTATGTGTGCAATCTGTGTGTCACAAGGAATCTCTCCCATGACTCAGTCTAGGGTAAGTTCTCCTACATGTAATCAAATCAATCATGTCAATCCCAGTGGTACTCATGTTCATCGTATAGTGCTACTTCTATCTTAGTGCTTACATTTATCACATGGTCCTACATCCTACCCTAGTGTATATGTTTATTACATTGCACTGGGTCCTTGTTTTGGTAGAGCACTCACCAGATTTTATCAATTTGATGACTTACCCTAGACTTAGCTTAGCAAACCTACTTATTTTAGGGAACTTGTTGAGTGAATCCACTCAATAGTTTCTCTAATTGGCAAAGTATATTTATTACAAAATTCTCAATTCTATCCTATCCTTTAGTTTGTCTCCCTAGGGCACCTATTTTAGTGAATCCTCTCAATAGTTTATCCAATCGACAATATAAGCTTATCATAGAACTGTTGATTCTAGCCTGAGTAAATATAGACACGTTTTTCTACATAGACACGGTTTTAATATTCATAAACATGATTTCCTACCCTTGATGTGCATGTTTATCATAGATGAGAAGCTACTTTACCTAGATGCAGTTATTTATCCTAGATATAGTTGTTTATCACAAACATGCCTGACAAACCTAGACGTGCTTGTTAAACACAGACGCAATAATTTTACTACCTAGACATGATCATTTGCATAGACACGACCATGCTATTCATAGATGTGTATGTCCTACACAGACGCATCAAAACATATCCTAGATGCGTTCAAGCAACTTTTTACCAATTTTTCATTTTTTCATTTTTAGTCTAAAGTACAACAAATGAAGCAATAAATGCATAAACGTACAAAGTATATTTGAGGTACTCACTAGATCACCCATGTTTTTTGGCCTTAGGAACTGTCTGACCTGATCAAATCTGTGAATCCTATCCTTTACTACTGACTTCTTTGATTGCTCTCTAAGCTCTCTATGCACTCTGATCTCTTAAGTACGTGGATGGAAATGAGGATGTTTCCTTTGTGGCCTATGCATATAGGCATCTAGCCCTAGTCTCCTATGTCGATCTTTTCTCCCTACACCAGTCTCTATTTTGTCAGTTCTTCATAGTCTTTCTCTCTTATCGATAATTTGTCAGCAACCCCTTTCAGTCTATCCATCCAATCTCTTGAGGGTGCATATCATTCCCATCTTGGGGCAACTTTTTATTAGTTTATCTTATCTTCTTTAAGCCAACATGACAAGATGCATTATCTTAAAGAGGGGCAAAATGTAGACACCTAAAATTATCCTTCTTAATTAAATAAATTATTTATTTAATTAATTCATTTATCTTCTTCTAAGCCTTTTCAAATATAAATAAATACTTGTATTTATTTAAATAATCCTTTTCCTAAATTAAATAAATACTTTTATTTATTTAATTGATCCCACTTCCTCTCTTAATTATATAAATCTTTTTTCTTTTAATTAATTCATTAGCCTTTTCTACCGATGACACACTTTATTCATCTCTTAATTCCTACACCACGTACCCTCTTATTATTTTCTTATTTTCTCTACCTACTCTTTAATCCTAGGTGACCATTTATCTTTACACCTCTTAATCGTATCGCTCCATTTCCTACAATGTTCTCTATATAAGAGGACACCCTCTTCCTTTCCCATCCTAATCATCTAATCAATCCTTCTTGCGATCTAGCTATCAACCAAAATCTATTCTTTATTGAGCTCTTGTGCATACATAAAATATGAGAGAAAATATATCAAACAAGATCAATGGAGATAGGAGACTCTTCTGGCGCATTTTTGAGGGATACCAATGGCGTCATGTATGTGGAAGATGTCAGGGCATATATTCACTGCACCTTGGATGATTTAAGCACTGAGGAAATCAAGGGTTTGTATCAATCTATGATACTAGGCAGCTCCAGAATAATCAGGCCAAAATATCAAATCATTGAAAACCTAGGGTTAACCTGAATCCTATATATATCAGAATTCATGGAGGAAATGATCAGATATGTTATGAGCATGGTCCACGATAAATTCATCATGCTAGACTGGCCTCACATGATCACCAAAGAAGCAAGTCAGGAGGTCACCGACTTACGTAAAGTTGGGCAGGATCCAAGGAAGAAGATCTCCAACACACGGGTCGAAAACATCACCGGTGCAACCCATGATGGAAGATCGATGAGGATCAGCACCATCAAAGATACAGATGTAAAAATTTCTTTCATGATCATCAGCTACAAGGTAACACAATCACGTCAATTGAACTCTGTTGCCAGTTCATGTATCAATGTTGCATATCGGATGATAAATAATGAGGGTAAATATGATTTATGTGAATGGATAAGAAATAAATTGATGATAAATCCTAGCAAAATTAAAGAATTCAAGAAAGGGACATTTCAGTTTGGAAATCCTATTGTCTGCTTAATGTTATATTTCATGAATGAGCTACCAGGTTTGGGAAAGAAACGTTAGACTCATGACATACCAGTAGGCATGCAGATTAGAGATGCAATCACCAGTCTTGTCAGCAATAGGGATGAGAATCTATGGGGCTTCTTCAAAACTTTCCAAAAGAATATGACAATGAGGGAGAGGATCTCCAAATACATTATGGAGAAATACTCCACTGAAATATGCTTTATGGTAAAAACCGATGAAACCCTCATGGAAGTAGTGAAACCAAGGACAATCTGGGTCACCGAACTAGGCTATGAGGTTGATAATAGCATCTTGGAACTTTGTGCTAAAATGCTTCTTGATGCTCCTTTGGATGACAAGACTTAACATTTTGGCACTGTGGAGGAGAAGGCTCTTGAAGTCAAAGTTGGCTTTAGTAAGAAAAGAAGAGAAAAGAAGAGAAAAGAAAATAGACAAAATTTTTGCCTTCGTTCAAAATGTGATTCACATGATAGATACAGAACTAGGTTCTGGATATAAACTGGTAGATCAACTAGCAAAGGCAACTGCAACAACTGTAGTAAAAAGTTATTCTATCGTAAAGAGGCCAGCAACTTTCATTTCTCCTATCACTTTTGATTCTAAAATAGAGGATAATCAACCTCTTGCAGTAACATTACAGAGAAAGAAATCTGACAAGCCTCTGGTAGACGAGAAAAAGGTGGATCCAAGGAGGAAGCTAGTAAGAAAAGCAACAACTACACCCACACCTCTGGCAAGGAAACCTACTCAGAAGAGGAAGCCATCTCCATCCACTCCTGCAACCCCCAACAAGAAGAAGAAAAAGAGTGATGAAACAAGTGAATCTGGTAATGTTACCATCATCCCCCGAATGACTTGTGTAGAATTGATTGATGAGGTAACCCAAAATGGTATTTTGAAGAATGTGTCAAACTTCTATGAACATTTAGATGATAATGAGCAAAATGAAATGGAAGAAGCAATTTTGTTATATTTAGATATATATAAGAAGGCTTTGGAAGAAATTTTGAGGGAAAATCCTTTATCTCTGTATAATAAATTGGATGCAAGAAGATTAGATGCAGTTAAGAGAGACAAAGAAATTAGAGAAGTTGAACTTTTGAATATGTGTGGTTCTATAAACAATGAGGAAATGAAAAGATGTATAGAAGTTGTCAATAGAACAATTTTTAGCAGCAAACCCCAGCAAATAATTTTAATGATGGGTAGAGTTAATGAAATAATAAATGAGACCAAAGAAGGTTGGGCAAAATTATTCCAAAATAATCCTGATTTTGTTACTTCTCAAGAAGAATTTTCTACGGCAACAACTCCCACCATTCCAGACAGATCTAAAGGAAAAGGAATTATGGGAAGTTTAGATCAAATTTTTAATGAACCAGTAATTAATAAGAGTGTACAGACTTCACTGGTAGATAAACCTAAAATTGATGAGAGTGTACAGGTTAAATTGGCAAAGACAACATTTGTATAGTTCGAGAAAGGTAATGTAGATAATGTATAGGATACAGATAATATTGTGGATAATGATCCACTGCCAGTGACAGATACTACAACAAGTGGTGAAGCCACTAGTTTAAAAGAGGATGAGATAAGGGATACACCGGCAAAGGAGAAGAATGAAAAGGAAAAGGAGACTGAACTGATAAGTGATTCATCAGTAAAACTTTTGACAATTGACACTTCTCAAGTTGAGATGAAGTCCATGACAGAGATGAGTCCCACAAAACTAATGATGATGGCTGCTCAAAAGTTAATGAAGGAGGGATCTACAGACAAAGAAATAATAGATCAGTCAATAACAATTTTGCACAGATTGATTCCTGAGTGTATGATTGAAAATGTAGCAAAAACTTCCGACAAGCTTAAGGTACTGACAGAGAACATTTCTAAAAAATTTCAATCATTACAACATATTTTCAACTGGCAAGCACTTGAAATATTTACTTTGGCTAACAGAAACGCTTTTGACCAAATCATTGAGACAGAAAAGAGGAAGATTGGAGATAAACTTATACTTATTAAAAATTCTTTAAAATAATGCACTAACATCTAAAGGGTCTATTGTAATATAGATATTCTTACAACAAACGTAGATAAGAAAATAAAGGAGTTCCAAGAAAGGATTGTTAATAATTTTTAATTCTTTTGATGGGCTGACTTCACTTACAACATCCATTGATGGAAAAATTTTGACCTTGGAGAGCCAAATTTTTCTTATGAAAAGGAAAGAGACAATATTATTTGGAGAGAAAGGAGTCTCAGAGGTTTGGTGAGTCCAAAATTGGATTCACTTGGTGTACATAAGAGGGAATGCATGGATATAATTGCAAAGCCCACACCGACAGATGTTACTGAGAAAGAAACACATGCACATTTACTAAGTGGACTTATATCCATATCTAAAACATTCAAAACCAGTTGGCATACCTACATAGAGTTAATTGAGAAATCTTATTTGGAAATATTGAAATTGGTCAAGCTCCGGTCAAGTAATATGTAATTATTCATTCTTTTGCACAAATTTCTAACAATTATTTCAATTCTCTCATCGGTCTTTGGCATTAATGCCAAAGGGAGAGCATATGTATGTGAAAGATAAAGTATGTATATAATCCTAAGGGGAGGATATGAGATAGAGAGTATAAATGCAATCATAGTCAATCAAATGGGGGGGAGCATACTTCAGTTCATGTTTAATTTCAGTTGAACCGACAGGGAATCCATTTTTCACATTTGTGTTGCCATCAATGCCAAAGGGGGAGATTGTTGGCAATTGACACTGATTGGATCAATTGACACTCATTGGATTCATATGTTTTCATTGTTGGAAACAAGATTATTTTGATGGTTTATACTAGCAGACACCGGCATTGGAGTAATCAGGGTCACAACCGACATCAGTCAGGGATCCAAAAGGTTTTATTTGTAAAATCATTTTATAATTATTTTATAAAGCTGATATTGAATATCTTTTGTAAGGTATTGTAAGCCGACATAAGGCATATTGTTTGTAAAGGATATATAAGTCAGTCTATTAGGACATTTTGATATATCACATAGGATAGTGAGCAGAATAATATGAAGAAATAATGATGCGAAGGATGTGTATGTAGATCATTTGTATGTGAAATTTATATCATGCAATGGTCAGTAGATGGTTTATTCTTGGAGTAAATGAGATGTTGATAAAAGGGTTTAGGGTTTATGAACCAATACAAAATAGAGCTATAATCGGAACTCTTTTTGGCATTGCAGATGCATTTTGTGACTTCATCTTTATTTTTTTTATCTCAAGAGAATCTCGTAGTCAGTGAGACCCTTGGAGATGATTTTGAAGAATGAAAGCGTATGGGGAAAGTCTATTTGAGTGAAAAATAAGAAAAATATGAATTGTTTGTGTACTAGTGAGAAGGAACAAGAGAAACATTGTAAAGGAAGAAAACTGATAGAGTAAGTGAAGAACACAGAGGTGTCAAAACCGGAAGATGTAGAACCAAAAAATGTGCGGTCAAGTTTTAATTGAATCCAACAGTCAGAAGGAGAGAAGTTCTAGAAGAGTAAGAATCTCCAGAAAGACATTGTTGAAGGGTGTGTGGAGTTTTAACAGAATAGTAAGATTTAAACCAGTAGTGCAGAGTATTGAAGGGTTGCAAAACATCATTTGTAATAGGTAATTTATATGTGTATGTGCATCTTCATATTGTCTTCACTAAGTAGGTACTTAGTGCAGGGGTTGTAGGTCCTTTTGGTTGTATCTTATAAACAGATTAGGGGTTGGTGCGCCTTTGAGTCAGTGCTCATAAATTAGGGGCTAGTGTTCCTTGGGTTGGTGCCCTAAAATTGTAATTAAATCATTTTCAATGTGACACTCCTTGGGATATCTCTATTTAAACCATCATCTTCCTTGGGTTGGTGCTCCTAGGGATATATCTATTCAAACAATCAAGATAAGCCAACCCCAAAGTAACTTTATTTGGAACCCTCCACCTAGCGGTTGGATTAAAATTAATGTTCATGGGGCAGCTAAGGGTAACCCTGGGTTAGTTGGTTGTGGGGGAGTAGCTAGGGATCACAATGGTAAGCTTGTCTCAATGGTGGCACTCCCCTTGGGCACCGAGACAAACAACTACTTGAAGGCTTATGCAACTTTCATTGGTTTACAGATGGCGGTTAGAGAGAGGTTTAACCATGTTTGGTTGGAGTGTGATTCAATGAACACAATTAAATACATTAATAGACACTAGGAGCCAAGCTGGACAATCAAACATTTGATCAAAGATTGTCATGATTGCCAATTTGGATGATTTTAAAGCTTCTCACATGTATTAGGAAGGGAATTATCCCATCGATTATATGGAAAATCTTGGGTGGATTATGTGGAGGTTAAATAGTGGACGGAAATGGAAAGTTTCCCAAGAAACATATGCGAGTTGACTAGACAGGATGTCGAGCTAATCAACCACTCATTACCAACTCTTAATGATAGAATGTTGTTGGGATAATGTCTCTTGGTGGAATTTTTTTACGCCTCCCAATTATTGCTACTCTAGAGGCTTCTCCTTTTATGGTTAGGCTTGTTGTTGTGTATTTTGGGTGTTCTTTCTTGCATGTTCAGAATTGTGTATTTGATGGGGGGCGAGAAGAATAGGATGGAACCCACCTCTTTTGAGAAATATATAAGGAATACTAAGGTTTGGAATGAAATTTTAGATGGGGTCCTGGCGCCATATATGAAAAGGTTAAATGGGAATTCACTGAGTGCTATTGAAGATTTTGTTAGCAATTGGGATAATGGTATCCTTAAGGTCTATGGTGTTGAATTTAGGATTGATGAGGATTTTATTGCTGATATTATTGGTATGTAGATGGAGGGAAGGAAGTTTTATAGAGAATGGAAATATGTTGATGAAGCTATCTCCATGTTCTTCAACAAGAAGGAGAAAAATAGGGTTCAGACGATGGCTGATGGTGGCTCCAATCGAAAGGATCTTCAAACACCTTGGGCCAATGTGGCAGAGGTTATCATGAGATACATAACTCTTTATGGTTGGTATGCAAGCATTTTTTCCTATAACTTGGTCATTTTCAATCACTTCAGGCATGATAGAAAATTTTTTATTCTATTTTATCTTCTATCTTCTTTAAGGAATAGTGTGGAGAAACATGCAGATAATGTGGATAATACGGTCCTTGATGAGGGACTTATTCGACTTATTATGGATTATGCCAAACCCCATGAAGTCAATTCATCCCCTATTTTGAAAACCCATGTTTCTTTTTTTAAACCAGAGGTTGAGGTGGTTTCTGACATGGATCTATAAGGGGAAGATAGCTGGCTTGCCAAGGATTGAGAGGATTAAGATTTGTCTGATGACCTCAAGTATTGTCCGCCTTTTTGTAAGGGACCCATTCAGAATATTACCCTTGGGATAGGGAGTAGTATGCGTAACAAGAACCCTAGGTGGACCGCTATCAAATATAAATATTTTGGGACCAAGTCTACAGATTTTGTTTCTCCCAAACCTAAGAAGCCCAAATCTGGAAAGGGGGAGCCAATAAAGATAGTGAATAGGAGATTGAGATTGAAATACCCATTGACAATGGTCCTGGGAAATAGGGGAAGGCTATCATTGACCCAGATTTGGATAAATGCATTTCCTTTGTGGCTAGCAATTAGTTGGATTGTCTCTGATAGATGGGCATGGAGATTGAAGTGTTAAAAGAGGGTATAAAGGGTATTGTGGATACTTTTACGAACAACCCTGGACCCAGTAATACAGAGAAACTCCTCAAGTTGACCTAGAAAGTTAGTCAGGATGTGGACAAGATAAAATTAAATCATGAAAGAAGAATATATAATTTAGTGGTGAGTGTAGAAGAAATTAAAGGAATTTTGAAAAATCTAGTTGAGATCAACAATTCCGCCATGAATACTAGTTTTGAAGGCTTGATGAGGGTCAATAATATGATTGTGGATTACAGGGTTGATCCCATTGCCAGTGTGACTCCTTCAGACTCCAATCACAAAAAGAAAATGAAGGGTGTAGGTAGTCAGATTTCTCATCCCCACACCACGACAAGTCTGTGTACTTGTATTAGGAGCAAGAACCAAGAGCAAGGGAACACCATATTTATCATGGATGAGTTGGAGGATATCAACAGGAAAGTTATTCATAAGAATGCAGATCTGTTGCATTCTTATCAGTATATATATGTTTCTTTTGGTCTTAGTCTTTTATGTGTTTTTAGATTGTTTTGTGGGCTTGGAACAAGCTCATTTATCTTTAGTTATTACTTCTGTACCATGATGCTTATTCTCTAGTTTTTGTAAAACTTTTGGGTTTGGGGTCCTTGTAAAACCCATTTACCATAATAAAAAACAAATGATTTAGTGTTTGAATTCTATGTAGAATAGACAGTTTTAATTTATTTTCATGCAACATGGAACTTTTTACAAAAAACTTCATTACTTTTCTTTTTTCTACTTTATATAAAGAATGACATAACTCTCAAATGAATCAAATCTAAGAGTATTTAGATACACATTTGAGGCTACACATTCATCATAGACAATGAACACTCGATTTTGTATCATAAGGTGGAAATATTTAATTTCAAGGAGTATGAGATTTTAAGGGAAAACTAGAGTAACAATTTATCCATTAAAATCTATTTATCCATTGAAACAATCTAAAACAAGGATTTTTCATCTCAAGCACCTTTAGACTATAAGAAATAATAGAAGAAAAGGTAGGTAGGTCAATATTTGAGCTAGATCACATAAGATAACTTGTGTTAAATATTACAAATTAAGGATGAGAAAACCGCTATAATTCTCTTTAGTTGGACCCTAAGATTGATAGGTTTTGTTAAAACACTTTCAAAGTAAATAACCAAGATTCTTAACCAAAAATTATTTGACAACTTGCAGATTCATGATCAAGTAAAGTGTCTAGGTAAAGATGCAAATAATTGAATATGAAAAAGGTTAATATTACATTGACCTTGAGTAGAATATGATGAGTCCCACCAAGCATACTGAAAATTGAACATTGATAGGTATAATGGTCTTCATTAAAACCAATGCACCACAAATTGCCAAAAATTTTTGAAATGCTTATGGGTGTGGGACATTATCTTTAATTCAACCTACATGATTACAATTTTGGCTCCTTTATTTTTTTTTACTGACCTCACACTAGTCCCTTGATTGAGGTAAACGAAAAGATGAATAGAAGATATAAATAAAACCATAACCTACAAAGACCATAATCCAAGAGACATAATCATTTCATGGAGGTAAATTTATACACACGATCTATTTAGATGGATTAAAACCAGTTGAATATAGATGGAAAGAATGGCTAGAGGAAAGAACCTCCCTAATAAAGTAGATGGCAAAAATAAATAAAAATATCTTAATCACCAAAGTGAATAAAATCAATGGTAACAAAATAAGTAAATGAAAATAGCACATTTTTATTAGCTATATAGTGAGGTTCAAGGGAAATATACATTCAAATTCTCTATAACATTTATATCAACCTTTGAATGGTGAAGTGATTGGTCAAGAATATTTTTAATAATATGGAAGAGATATTTTATTATTATTTTCTCTCATTACATTGATCAATAGGTTTATTTTAGGACTTCAATACCCTTGTTAAAGTATAATCTATAAAGTAAAACATGATTCTCTATAAACATGACAAAAAATATTTGGAAGACTCATTAGTGTGGGACATTATCTTTATGTCAACCTCTATGATTAAAAATTTGACTTACTTAAATATTTTGATGAGCTCTCACTTGTCCCTTCAAGGAAAAAAAGGGAAATGTGAAAAGAAGGTAAAAAAAACCTAATTTATGAAGGTCACAATTCATGGGAAGTGAATGTTTCATGGAACTAGGGTTTATACAAATGATCTATTTAGATGGATCAAAACTAGTTGAATGCATATGTATATAAAGAATAAAGGAAAACACCCCCAAACAAAGAAGATAGCTAAATAAAAGTATCTCAATTGGCAAGTGAATAGACTCAATAGTAGCACAATAGGCAAAGGAAAATTGATCATTTTTTATTATCTATCACAAGGTTCGAGGAAAAAAGCCCTAGGGTTGAAACTTAAAAATGGCAAGGTTTTAACCAAAAATATCCACCAATCCTTGTTAGGTCATGCGACATTATTAAAAAGTTAATTCTCATAATTATTGACCCTTCTAGACTATAATAAATGCATATATAACATTTACATCAACCTTTGAATGGTTAAATGATAAGTCAAGAATTTTTTATAATATTGAAGGGCTCTTTTATATTTTATTTTCCCTCATTATAGTGATCAATGAGTTTGTTTTATGGTTTTTATGGTTTTAAATATGTTGCATGCATTTTCCTTCTAGGACAATATCGCAGACTTTATGAAATAAATAGATTTTATTGCTCGGTAAATTATATGATAAATTGAAACAAATTAATAAATACCGAGTCTTCCATATTATTCAGTAGATTGCCGAAGAAGAGCAAGCAAAGGTACATGAGAATTTCAACCGTGTTTCGTTACACTGTTTGACTGAGAATAAAACCCTTTCAGATTGCTGCGATAGCGTAAGCAAATTATTCGCAATGTTTACACAACAAATTGAATAGCAATTAAAAAAAACTGTATACAGGTATATCGTAAACATCAGTTACAAGCCCGAAGTATAAGCGACTCCTGTAGCTGGAATCCACGAAGTCCCATAGATGAATTGAGCAACTGTGAACTTGGCGGCTTCAGTCGCACTCGTGATCACAGTGCGAGAGTATTCCATCCACGGCCTCCCCAGGTATGTCTTAAGGGACCCTTTCACAGCTTCGAGATCAGAAGACGCGGACACTACGCAATTCTGGACTGAAATTCCGGTAGCCTTTAATGCTGCACCTGTACACGGCCGACTTGTCAGAGCCCACTCGAAGTGCCACAGCCTGGTGCTTCTCCGCCCCTGCCGTGTTCACGAACGTCATATCTCTGGCCACGAATCTGTTGCCAGAAACAGCTGCAAGTGCACACACCAACACACAAATAAAAAATAAATCACAAAATTCATTTGGCTGAATTCTAAACTTTCTCCTGGTTGCAGTTTTGAAGGTAATGACGCCGTCTTGGACGCTCTTGCTTCCAGTCACCACGGTTTTATCATTGCCGTCTCCCACCAACATCAAATTAGTTATATTGTTCGATATGTCGATGTTCTCCTTGTAAGTTCCCGCCTTAATGTAAATATGTATCTCTTGCTGCTCTGCGCAGGCACAGCGTTGATTGCTTCCGCGATTGCTCGGTAATTGCCGCAACCGCCTTGGGCTATCACTGCATTCGCTTGGCTGGCCGGGCTTGACGCCTGCAATAGCTTGCGATCTCCCGCTTATAGCCACTCGGGAAATCCATCTTTATTCTCACTGCCATGGTGGGAATGGAAATCTCCGTTATTTACAGATAGCAGGCGGCGTTTATTAATTGTCTTCGTGGGCAAAGTGGGCAGCTTGAACATGGAAAGCGAGTTGCTCATTAGTTCTGACAAATTCACAGGTCTGGACGACAGGAGAGACCTGATGGGATTTCTTGCACTCAAATTGAGATCACGAAATCCGTTCAAGCAGGTTTCCTGGTTTTTCAGAGCTGCACTCAGCCAAATAGGGGAGTCTGTGTGTAAGGAAGCGTTGTTCGAGCAGACGTTGAGACGATCGATGGTATCTTCGAAGAGCTCCAAAGAATCGTGCCACGCCGCGCGCTCTCTTTTATCCATCACATTGTTTTGGAGACTCAGAGCGAAGTCGTGGGCTTTCTGAGCCCTTTGCAAGCTCACTTGGAAAGCGAAGTTAGTGAGATCGTGAAGTTTGGCAGTCTGATAAGCAGGATAGGAAGCCATGGACGAGATACATCGCTCGGGATAACGGGTTTTGCTACACACCGAGTTCGCCACTTTGGAGACCCTTCTCCAAGCATGATGATGATGATGAGCGTCGTCGTTTGAGCCCACAGAAGCACTGACGGCCACAAACACGAGTGCGGCCACAACGAGAATTGACGTCAGAGCAACTACCACGCCTATGCGTTTCGAATTTTCTGCTTTTTCTTCATTAACTCTGGCATAAACACTCTTCATTTTGTTAAGCCAATGCTTCCGTTGTTTCACTTGGGAGGACAGAATTTGAGTTGCAAGAAATCAAGCTTAAAGCTTCTTGGGAGAAACGTATTTGATGGTTTGAATCTCCAATGTGCCAAGCGTCGCACTTTATAGGATGGGATTCCATGACATACTTGCAATCCATCGAGAATTGGACAATCAGTTTTGAAACGATAACTCCAGCGCTGCCATCAAATTCTTATTCTCTCACGTTGCCAATTGGTTGTCGTAGATTTCCATTTTCTCTTTTACTTCAATCTAAACTCTAGATTATTGTCAAATACAACAGCTACGAGAACCATGTATTCGACAGAATCTCTTCCCGCATAAAATTGAGAGTAGCATTCAACGTTGATTTCTCATTGCGTTTACACTGCATCATGTGAAGGAAGAGGAAATAAGATTAAAACAGAAAACAAAATAATTTTATTGATTGATTCAAATAGAGATTACATTGCATTGCTTTTATAGAGAATTGAATATCACAAAGGCTAAACTCAAACTATTACAAAACTACAGTTGCATAGAGCAGATCTATGCACCGCTTTTACAAAACTACAGTTGCATAGAGCAGATCTATGCACCGCTTTATTAACAGAAGCTTAACTGTCGTCCGTGAAATATATGCTAACAGTTTAAACTTCTTATCTATCGCTGAATGCACGTATGGTGGAGTTGACATACGATCAATTTAATTGTAAATTTCCTGTTCAGTTATATCTTCTTGCATGGAGGATCTGACTGGTTGCATGGAAGATATGATGGCTTGCATGGAGAAGAACGATCTTAGAGATCAGGAGAAATTATTCTTTCAAACATTCCTCCTTAATTTCGATTGTGAACTCATATTGCATTCTTAGTCTTTTTCACTGATGCTGCTGCATTGAAAATCTTCTAAATCTAGAGATCGAACCTTGGAAATCCCATAATGCTGTTGGGATGCTCTAACCATGAGCTCTGGGTCCTTCTGGATACTAGTCCATTGTAGGTTCAGGTGTGATTCACTTGTATCAACACCTCCCTTAAAGTCACACTATAGGTGCTCGGAAGTCTTACTATCAAAAGCTTTGCTGGCCTGCAACATTGCTTTCATACAGAAACAGAATGATCTTTTTTTTTAGTCTTCAATTTCAGCTACAACTGACGCTTCCACACAAATAAGATAGCAAATTTTTTACCACAAATTGCTTTCCTCTACCATGCTCCACTCTTCAAACAGCTACACACAACAATTCTCTTTACCTTTGAAATTTTTTTGTTGAATTCCATATCTGACCTCTATCGTCTGCTTCCTCTGATGATGAATCATGATCTTCAACATCAAATTTCTCCAAATCTCTAATCTTTTCAGGCTCTGTTTTTACTCTTGATCTCTTTTAGACCTCATACATTGACTAGCAATGTAGGCTCTCCCTCCTTAAGCTACAGCTTCACCCTGACCAATGACTCATTAAAAGAATATCCAAATCTCAACAATCTCCAAATCTCTTGGCGGGTAGCAGGTGACTGCTACAGCACTTCACACCAAGCTCTTTCTCTAATGGTTTTGGGCCCTCCCCTAAGAGAGATTGGCCCAGACCAGCTCTGATAACACCTAGCTCTGATAACAATAGAAGGAAGAGGAAAGAAGAATATAACAGAAAGACAAAATAATTTTATTGATTGATTCAAATAGAGATTACATTGCATTGCTTTTATAGAGGATTTAATATCACAAAGGCTAAACTCAAACCATTACAAAACTACAGTTGCATAGAGCAGATCTATGCACCGCTTTATTAACAGAAACTTAGCTGTCGTCCGTGAAATATATGCTAACAGTTTAAACTTCTTATGTATCGCTGAATGCACATATGGTGGAGTTGACATACAGTCAATTTAATTGTAAATTTCCTGTTCAGTTATATCTTCTTGCATGGAGGATCTGGCTGCTTGCATGGAGGATATGACTGCTTGCATGGAGGAGAATGATCTCAGAGATCAGGAGAAATTATTCCTTCCAACACTTGGAATGAACTACCATCCATTGCTTTAATACATTAAAAAACAGAGAACAAAACAGAAGATATATTTGAATGACTCGCTGCATATTTTGATACATATAAACAGATATAATAACCTCAACAGTCATGCTATAATGTTATTGAGAAATTCATGGACAAACTAGATATAACCAATAACAAATTACAATTAAAGACAACAAACTGGACTTAATGATACATATATACATATACAATAACCTCAACAATCTGACTATAATTCTAGTGTTCAAGAATTCATAAGAATATATATAAACATATCCACTTTTATAACCAAAAAAAAAAAGAAAGAAAGAAAGAAGAAGAATATATATAAACAAATACAATAACCTCAACAGTCATTTCAGGAATTTGCCCAAAAAATAAATAAATAAGACTAACTGGACTTAACACCTAGACAAGTCTAAACTTCTTTATTTGCACATTCATGATGTAGTCAATTCATGTATTACTTATTCTAACATAAAGATTATATAAGAAACTGCAATCCCATAATACGACTGTCCATATTTTTCCCTCTTTCTTCTGGTCCTTTCAGTAAATTTTCTTTGTGTAAGGAACTGGACATAGCACAAGCCCCTCAGCTACCTTGCCCATACGGCCACCTGGTGCAGCTCCCATTTTGCTGATCTTGTACCCATTTGGATACGTCCATGGTTTGTACAACTGATATCTCAATTTGTACACGTTTTCATCTTCATCTCCATCTCCCTCTTCCTCCTCTTCATCTTCCTCCAATGGAATCCTCACGGTCGACCAATTCATTGGCCTCGGAGGTAAAAACCAACGTACACAAGTACCACAGTAAAATTTGGCAATATTCTCCACAATCCAGACGAACCAGAATGGCTGGCGTGGATAACCCATTGCGTCCACTAGCCTCTCCTCACACAGAGCGTACACTGCCCGTTTAGCCAAGGGGCGCAGGAAAGCATGCACCTTTGACAAAAGCAGCTCCACCGTGTTGTCTCCAACGACTTTGTTCGACTTGGAATACACCATATACGAGGCTTCATATTGCCTGCTCAAATGATCCATTTCCTCTAAACTCTCTGGAATGTTTTGAATACCCATACGTACTCCAATGTCATGCCACACCTTAAACTGCGCTTGCTTCTCTCCTTCAGTCCACTTTCTGAAACCGTACCTGCAATTTAATATACCAATTGAACACATCATAGATACTTATCCTGTCAAAGTGAAAAATAACATGAAATCGATATATAGAAAAGTGGCCTCAATAAAAAGGCTTACTTGTTTGAAAATCGGATGGGCTCCAGAGTGAATAAAGAGAGAGTATACAAGTAGTCATCGTTGGAGATTTTGTACTGGCCATGGATGAAGTTAAGTCGTTGGATTGCACGAGAGCCCCTGCGGCTGTCCACGTGATGGAGAACAAATTCCTCCATGAGAATTCTGGTGTCATCATAGCGTTTGGGGATATTTGTGGGGGATAATAAATTAGTGGCATGTAATAATTTGGACATGGAAGGAATGGCCAAACTTTTGAACAGTGCAAATTCGAGACCTTTTTCTGAGAGAAAACCAAATTCTACGAAATTGGTGAGCTTGTAGAGAAGCAGAGCGTTGTGTTGTGGAGAGAGGGAAGCCATGTAACGAAAGCGCTTGGCCCTCAAAAAGAGGCAGCAAGCTTTCCATAGCAAAAGCACAAAGCCCACAGAGCATAGAACAGAAGAGATTGCCATTTTTGGGAATTCAAGATCTCATCATGCAGGATTTTGCAAGGCTCATCTTCATTATAAACCCTATATAATGGAGAAAGGGACGCCTACACTGAATTGTATCATGTGAGCGTAACGAGAAGCTTTTGAATACAAGAGATTGTATCATGTTTTGACTACAAGAGATTGTATCCTGACACCATAATTTGCCCTAGTTATGTCATGGAAGGGCTTATCGATCACAAAGTTCAGTTCTTAAACAGTTCTTTTCCTTATAAAGTTAATGGTCAGCCCACGACTGTGTATACAGTTTTTTTCGTCAGCAGACATTAGGAAAGCAAAATGTATTGAACACTATAGACGAAATAACTTTGACAGTTCACACTTCTAGATTATGTTTACTTTTTTTTTCTCTATCGATTAGGTTGAATAGTATAAGCGATATTTTCTCGACTGCGTTAGAAACACAAATTATTCGATCGCATTTCTGAAATATCTCTTCTTATCATAAAGCCACAGCTGTAATGTACAGTCATGTGAATCTATAAACCAGACCTGGAGCAAATCTATTGAACTCTTCAACTTCAACCATTTGAATGATTTATAAATCAAGATAAGATTTCAGTCACATTAGATGTATTATGTTTTGGATGATTCATAAATAATAATAAATTATTAAGTGGAAAATGGTTATGTTTTTGGAAGATATATTATTACAATACGAAAAAAACTCTAATAGATGGGTTGAAGTTAAATGAATAAATAAAATGTTTTAGTCTTTCAGTTCAAGAGTAAGTGCTCCCAATGGGAAAGACATCATGTTATGAATAGCAATGATTAAAGAAAGGAAATGGTTTATTATTATTGCATTCATCTGGATCATTTTGAGGGTGAATGTTTTAAGCAGAAGAAATATATATCAAACCCATCCATCTATCGGCTGCCTGTTGCACGACAAAACTGTGTGGCTGCTAGTTTAATTCGTATTTAAGAATCTCACTATATACGTTAGAAAAAACATGCTGTAATAACTTGCTCGATAGTAATATGTATGTGACTCAAGAGCATAACATCGTATTTAATGATAATGGATTTTAATAGACTACACTTGAATAAGGACATGATATATGACAAATGAATGATTGTATTTTAAGAATCTCGTGAAAAATAAAATTAAGAATGAGGATAGTGTTGATGATAGAATAGCTATAGTTAGACTCCATTAGGGCCGATAGAGGCAATGTAATTGTCTAAATGGCGTATTGGCCTTAGACAATTACGTATGTCAGCTATTAATGAAAATGATATTATATGTTTATATGTGTCGTTTAGTAAATATAGTTAATGATTACCTTCGACTTACATATCCAACTATCAACTTGCATTCATAATCGATGTTTGGTTATGATCGATTATTATCGTATTGGTTAATGGTTGAATTGTTATCATTGTGGTTAGTAATCAACTTAGTTAAATCGATTATACATAACTAATTATATATGAATCAGTTTTGATTCCACTAGTCATGAGGCCTATTAGTGAAGAATCAAGAATTCTTCGGAAGTCATGTGGCATCATATTTTAATATGATTCATTTCCTTTGAATCGATAATATAAATAAGGACGTGATATATTCTCAAATGAATGATTGTATTTTAAGAATCTTGTGAAAAATAAAATTAAGAATGAGGATAGTGTTGATGATAGAATAGCTACAGTCAGACTCCATTAGGGCCGATAGAGTTAACGTAATTTACTAAATGGCCTATAGGCCTTAGACAATTACGTATGTCAACTATTAATGAAAATGATATTATATGTTTTTATGTGTCGTTTAATAAATATAGTTAATGATTACCTTTGACGTACATATCCAACTATCAACTTGCATTCATAATCGATGTTTGGTTATGATCGATTATTATCATATTGGTTAATGGTTGAATTGTTATCATTGTGGTTAGTAATCAACTTAGTTAAATCGGTTATACATAACTGATTATATATGAATCAGTTTTGATTCCACTAGTCATCGGGTCTATTAGTGAAGAATCAAGAATTCTTCGGAAGTCATGTGGCATCATATTTTAATATGATTCATTTTTTTTGAAGCGATAATATAAATAAATGGAAAAAAAGGAGGACGTAGCAAGAGATCGATAATGTATACAATGATACAATAAGGTTTTGAAATACACCAGTTTGTGAAGAATGCTATACATAATAAGAAATCATATATATATAATAGTTCATAATTATAATTGAGAAAGGCGTATTTAGGAATGCGTAAATATTACACTGTAGAGGTTGTAGAGCAACCCTAAGAAAAGATCAATTTAGATTTATAGAGGTAGGGTTATCTTCTACTATTGTCTTCAAGTTCGGCTACTTCTATCAATGTCAAGATGGTGAATGGAATTAGAGTTGAATACAGACTTAAGGGAGCATCAAACTTTGTATCGTGGAAGTTTATAATTATGCTTTGCCTTGGGGGAAAAATAATTAGACGAATTTGTGAAGAAAGCCATACCGCAACCAACTAAAGAGGATGAGAAGCTTCAATGGAAGAGAAAGAACCATAAAAAAATGAAGACGTTGGTTGACTCGGTCAAAGATCACATCGTGCCAATTATCTCCAATTTGGAGACAACATATGGTATGTTCAAAGTATTATAGGAAATGTATGAGATAAACAACACTAGCTGGACCCTTGCATGAAAGAAACAAATTCACCACATTAAAATGATGAAAGAAGAATCCATCAGCTCACACTTCATGAGGATTACTTAATTGAGAGATTAATTCTCTACCATTGGACACACTATAGAGAGAAAAGAGTTAACCATGTTGGCACTCAATGGTCTCCCTTCATCTTGGGAGTCATTTATTCAAGGGATAAGTGCAAGATCAAAAATTCCTAAGTTTGATTGATTGAATATAGACTGCATTCAATAAGAGTCGAGATTGGTCACAAGAGGAATTGATCAAATTTCTACAAATAAAGATATTCATCTTCTTGCCTCTCACTCCTCAAAGAAGAAAGGTAAGAAAGGACACTTCAAAAGAAGGAAGGATATTTCAAAAATCCAATGCTTTAGATGTGACAAATATGGTTAGTATGCAATGAAATGTCCAACTAGGACTATGCCTCAAGCTTCCATTGCAGATGTTTGTGAGACTCTTCCACAAACTGATGCAGATGGATTCATATTCTAATTTGAAAGAGATAAGTTTTATGGTTGAATAATATTCATGAATTTCATATGTAGTTATTAATACATGCAATTGCATTATGTGTGTTATTTGTGAAACAACATTATCAACAGATGCCCACTTATGACAAGCTGAATTTGGATATCTTGTTTTTTAAATTTCTTCAATTTACTATGAGAAAATTGTCCCTTGCATACAGGACATCTTTAGAATCAAAGCTTGTTTCTTTTTGAGTTATAGAGTTTTGAAGTTCTATTTGTGATGAAGAGATTGAAATTTGGTAATAATATGTAGAGGACTTTAGTGGATATTCTGAGATTCTACATTTTCAAAATAAATATTTACCTGCAAAAACGCAATTCACTTGTGAAAGAAACAGAGGCGTTTGTGAAGGTGATGATAGCATCTAGGGTTACAAAAAAAGATGAGACCAGAAGGCTCTTCCAATGAGATGGAGAACATTGCAATAAGATTTTTTTCTACATCTCAGGATGGTCATATTCTTGCTTAGGGCTCGATCTTATGATAGTAGATCCATGGTAGCTTTGGATCTAGCACTTCCATCCATATGAGGATCATTCCAGATGATGAGAGTCTCTTGAAGCAAGATATCTTCCATGATTGGGACCATGTTAGTAGTGGATTCTTCCGTGACAGAGGGAGTAGCTAAGACGATGTGCTTTGATTGATATCCAAGGAGTTCATATTGGTTCAGAGGGAGTGGACTATGTCAAGATGGTTTCTCTAGTGATCAATCAAAGAACTATGATTCATGGGATGGAGACCTATGTATATATCGTAGAAAGCCTTTATGCTAACTCCAAGGACATGATATTCCTAGATAGATAAATGCTTAGTGAGCTTGGAATACACCAAGAGTGATGTAGACTCTAGCCTTGTATTTTATGAAGGGTCAAAGCATGTGGAGATCAGGTATCACTATGTTAGAGACATGGTAAAAGGGTATGCTATTAAGTTAAGATACATTAGTACTAATTAAAAAATGACAAACATTCTCACCATCTCTTAAGAATAAAGCTGTGTACTTTCGAGGTAAGCTTGGTATGGTGGAGAATGAATTCATAGTTGCAATTGAGTCTCAACATCATCGATTTAGTTATATATTATACCAATGTATTCTTCTAATTGAGAATATATGTTTAATGTATAAACTCTTGTTAATGCATTTCTCCTTGAGAGAGATTTGAAGTGAAAGCCCTTATCTTCACCCTCCGATATGGTTTAGGGTGGATGTCAGGTGTGTTACACCATGGTAACACCACATGAGAGAGCCCCCAGTGATTTTCTTGTACTTTTATGTATACCCTCTAGATGATCCATGGTGAATATTATTGTTAGGTGACGATCTCACAATGTTGAACACTTGTACATCATACCATTATTGTGAGTTGACAATCTCATAATAATGGTTGATATCTCATGAGGTGATATATGTGGACATGCCATAATGGTTGATATTGCATGAGGTGATATCTATGGATAAACCATAATGGTGGATATCATGTGAAGTGATATCTATGGATATGTCGTAATGATTGATATCTCATGAGGTGATATACGTGGAAACACCATAATGGTGGATATTACTTGAGATATCTATGTATAAACCATAATGGTGGATGTCACGTGAGGTGATGTCTATGGATATGCCAGAATAGTTGATATCACATGAGGTGATATCTATGGATATGCCATAATGGTTGATATCACATGAAGTGATATCTAGGGATAATCCATAATGATTTATATCATGTGAAGTGATATATATATGAAGGAGTCATGATGGTTGACATCACAGTAAGGTAATATCTTTCCTTTGCACATATAGATATAGCCATTGTGGTCAATCATCATGATGAGGTGGTGTAACTTTAGAAATTCAGAAGGATTCCTCCCTAGCTAAGATGGTGTGGTAATGATAGAATAGCTATGGCCAGACTCCATTAGGGCCGATAGAGACAACATAATTGTCTAAATGGCCTATCAGCCTTAGACAATTACGTATACCAACTATTAATGAAAATGATATTAAATGTTTATATGTGTTGTTTATTATATATAGTTAATGATTACCTTCAACGCACATATCCAACTATAGACTTGCAGTCATAATCGATTTTTGGTTATGATCGATTAATATCACATTGGTTAATGATTGAATTGTTATCACTATGGTTAATAGTCAACTTAGTTAAATTGATTATACATAACTAATTATATATGATTTGATTTTGATTCCAATAGTCATCAGGTCTATTAGTGAAGAGTCGCGACTTCTTAGGAAGTCATGTGGCATCATATTTGAATATGATACATTTCCTTTGAAGCAATAATATAAATAAATAAATAAAATAAAATAAAGGACGTAACAAGAGATAGATAATATATACAGCGATACAACAAGGATTTGAAATACAACAGTTCGTGAAGAATGCTATACATAATGAGAAGTCAAATAAATATAGTACAGTTCATAATTACAATTGAGAAAAGCATATTCAAGAGTGAGTAAATATTAAAATGTAGACGTTTCATTATAATCTTATCAAAACTCAACCAATAAGATTAAAGACTTTTATTTGACTAGATTGCTTGTGGGTTTAACTCACATAATTATCATTTAAAACTCTTAGGATGATAATGATAAAATATTTAAATTATTAAATATATAAATGAAAAGAAAAAATTTCCTATTAAAAAATAAAGTTAACTTGTGAGAAGATAATTATGAATTATTTAATTAATTTAATAGGTTTATCAATGAAAAAGTTGCTAATTTTGCTTCTATATACTCAACAATGATATGGAGTAGTAAAAATGATGCATAAAATAGTTCAAGAAAACATTAAATAAATGATTAAGGCATGTAATGATGAAGACAAATAATGATGAGAATAAATTAATATTATAACTTATTTGATTAATAAAAATATTAACTAAAATCTTATAAAGGATATCTTCTAGAAGAAGCACAATGAATGGGATAAATTCATATAAACATATTCAAAAAGAGAAAATAAGGAAATTTGATTATAAGAGTTCAAAACGTATCTTTGTTTCATATGATAAATCTAATGATTATATGATTTTTAGGAGAAAAGAATTTACATATGTAGAGATGTCCTTTTTAAGGAAGCATCTAACATTCCATGTGTTTCACCATATTGATATAATAGAGTAGAAAAATAATAGTGAAACATAATCATAGTCACCCAAAAAGTTTGAGATAAAACAATAGAGTGTTATCGAATCAATAATAAAACAAGAAGGAATGGATGATCCAAATTCAATATCATTAACAAGTACAATATAATGTTTGGAAGAATATAATGAGAATGGAAAACACCCATCAAATTATAGGGCTACAAGTTTAGTTATGCATTAATAATATTTTTTCTACATGTTCTCATGAATTAATCTTTTCTAAGGAGGAAATAATAAAAGAAAAAACATAAAGTGCTAGTGATCAAGAGATGGATATAATTCATCAAAATAATACACAACAGATGATATCATTATTTTTTGGTAAATAAGACATCAATTATAAATGGGTATCCAAAATTATAATAATTTTAACTTGTCCTTATTTTTTATTTAATTATATTATAAATTAGTAAAATGGGAGAAATTGAAAATATGTATTGAAGTTACTATAATATGAAACTAAAGGTTATCTTTCTAGTGTTGTCATTCCCAATGAATGTTGTTATTTAACAAGAAATAAATCTTGTTTTCTCTTTTGTAGTTCTACAACTTTTGTGCGGTGTAAATAATGCATGGTTGTGATACAAATATCTTGGATGCTATAATTTACATGCATTAATAGTCTAGATATGGAGTAATTTTCATTTAGATTTATGAGAGAGCTGTTTTAAATGGTAAAATGGGCATTATTCTTTTATCTTTAAAGTTGCATCTAGTTTAGGTTAATTTTTTTTCCTTTTAGTTTTCTTAATTTTTACTAAGTTCTTTTAAGGAAATGATTGGGGTGGGACCTTGAATGGGATTCAATAGTTTCAATTATATGTTGATTTAATGTTTCAAGGTTGAGAAATTATTTATAATAGATTACTTTACCATGTTTCAATAGCTATGATTATGTGTTAATTTAATCTTGTATAGACATGACCTCAATGTTGTCAGTATTGATTATTAATACTCATAACTAATGAAATATATTTCTATAGGTTTAAAAAATAATAAATCATTAGATTTGAATTTGCGTACCAATAAAACATGATTTTATAATAATTATTTATTTATGAGAATGGGATAACGCTTTAGGTGTTTTTGCATCAAGGTAGATCTAAGAATGATTTTTCCATTTTGAAGCTTATCATGCCTATTCATGAGTCCTATTTATGATTTATACTAAAAATGATGAAACTAAAATGAAATGAAAAAATATCACATCCAATTGATATGATAACATTATGAAAAGAAAAGAACTTATTTCTCAATGCTTATCTTTGATATGATTCCCTTGAGAGAAATTGTCAATGAAGAAATATCTAACTCTAAAGGCGCAATCACATAAACACTATAAATGAGATTATAATGGGTAGTACTCATAGGTATATGAATACTTGTTTCATAAGCCCATAACACATAAAAAAATTGAGTGCACCAATCCTTACAATGTTTATTGATATTTTTAAAAAAATTTCTAAAAGTTTTTATTAGAAGCTTTGACTTGACCATTTCATTGAGGATATTATGTTGTAGAGAAATGATGTTGAATGTGAAATTTATCAAGGAAGTTATTATTAACATATTTGTTCTTAAATAATGTACTATTATTAGAAAAACAATTAGAAGGTAAACCAAATCCAAAAATAATATCATCAAGAGGAAGCTAAGAAATTACTTTAGTAGCCATGGAATGAAATAGAATAGATTTGACCACATTTGTAAAGAAATCGGTAGCAATAATAATAAAAGTATACCTTTTTGAAGGAGATATTCTTTCATAAGGTGGAAACCCCACATGGAAAATGGTTAAGTAACTACTTTTGCACTTAGTTCCTAGGTAGACGCATGGATAAAATTGCTACATTGTTTTTGGTTAGCATAAAATAGGTTTTGAAGGGGCCCTGAAACCCTTTACAACAAAGAGCTATCAATGAAAAATACACTGGACTACTAGAAAAAAGACATAAGTTTTAGAAAGGACGTCAAACCTTCTGGACTTACGGGTCTAGATCCCAAAATAAAGGCTGCAAAGGAAATAAACAAAAAGCACAATAGCTACCACACATAAAACACCAATTGCCAATCAAGAATACAACATTACAAACATGGTTGACCAAACAAACTATTTAAAACAACAACCAAAACCTCAAAAAACATAGATCAAGGGTATATCAGGCACCCTTAGCCAACCAAAAGGGTTTTCCCAAGCTCCCAACACCTATAACAACTTCTCTGAGCAATAGCAAGCCAAACCTAGGCCTAGCCTAAAACAATAACTTGCCAAAATGGGCCGTTGAAAAATTTTAGCATCCAGTCTGTCCCTAGCAAGAATTTAAAGAGACATGGGGTTTTTTCAGGCTCCCTCAACCTCGAAGGTAGGTATAATGAGGCTCCTAGAACTAGACGTAGGGTTTCTCTAGGCTCCATGAACCATTAAAACGAAAAGGAAAAAATCCATAAAGATAAGCACTAAGAAGAAAACTAGATCTAGAGGAGAAATAGGAAAAAGCCAGATAGCCTCAGTCATACATGTGTGTTTAACTTGGCTCCCAAAACTAGAAAAACCCCAAATCATAACAAAATAACTTGAAGGAACCAACTAGGAAACAAGGTTTTGTAAAGGAACCCATAAAATTTCACAAATAAAAACAATATGGTTTTTCCAGGCTCACTCAACCTAAAAAAACACTAGGAGATTGGGATTTGACAAGGAATCTAGACCCTTCTGTGAAGCGCCTCATGAAAAAAATAATAGGCAAACTCAATCAGCAACTCGAATAGAACTAGTCGGAAAGCACCTTCCTTCCTCTCCACCTCAATAGAAGATAGATCCACCTCAATAGGACATGAAAGAAAGTAGACAAAAAGCCTAGAATGTCCACTTGTAGCTGGTAGAGCCCAAACCATTGCACCACACCTTGAAGTCTCCACCTCAATAGGAGAAAGGGCCACCTAAATAAGGCAAGGAGGAAAGAAGACCAAAATCCTTGAGACACCTCTCATAGTCCAACACAGAAGAATCCTCTCCACCTCTAAAGGAGAGAAAACCATTACAAAAAAAGCACCAAAAAACCAAGGAAGTAAAGCAGCAAAAAGCCCCTCCAAGAAACATCACATAAAAGAACATAGGGGTTACTCACACCAGAAACCAAAGGCTTCCCCCAAATCAAACACAAAAACAAGAAACATAACTAGACCCTGCTCCAAGCATCCAATAGGCACAACAAGGCCCAATCACCAATGAAAGACAACAAGGGCATATAAGGCAGAGAGGAAGGGAAAAAAATACCAAAGCTCCCTGCAGCAACACTGTTGCACACAAACACATCCAACCATTTCACACCCACATTAGCTGCAACACAGGACACCCAAGGAGAAAGTGAAACACTAAGAAAATCACATGGCACTCCATAATAGAAAATCCTAGTGTTCGTCAAAAAGACCAAGAAGAAAAAAGGGTCCACCAAACAAACAGAAAAAAGGTTCCCTTGGTCAAAACCCAACCGACCACTAGCAACGACCGACCAAACACCTATGAAATCCGACCCTACACCGAGCTGAAACCTGCTATCTCCATCATCATCTTCAGAAGAAACATCCTCCTCCCCTAAAGAAGTCCTAGACCCAACACTCATGTCACTTCCACTCTCGATGTCCATCTTGATCACATCTATTTTAAAATTGCTACATTGTTGACATTAGGGGCACTTTTTATTAACGAAAGGAATCTTTTTCCATATATTTCCAATAATAGACCATAAAAAATTATTTTTGAACCAAATATTAACCACCAAAATGGTCCCCAGAAGAAATTGAATGGCATTCTTCAAGGGTAATAGTGATCTCTAATTTTTTTATACAATGAAGAAGAAAACCATTATACATCTTCAATAAAAAATGTTATAAAGATAATGCAACATGCAATAAGATTGCATATAAGATCTTGAACATTCTTTGATGCAAGATTTGGGAAGGTATGATCATGTCCAAATATTAGATTATATGGGACTACCATTCATTAGCATCTATATTAATGTAAAAATAAATCTTATAATATGTATCAAAAATAAATAGTGAAGTGATATTATGAATAATAAATTGGTAATGCATAGATTATTTTTCAATGGATATAAGAGAATAAACACTTGTCATTGCATCCATATGTCAATTATATTTTCATGGAATAATATCTATTGTGTAATAAGAAGTCCTTTTATAGTGATAAGACTAATTCACAATATTGAAATAATTATTTTGTTTTTCCTTATAAGTTCTTTTGACTTATTTTATAATCGACTATGAGACACCAAAGAAATGCAAGTGTTGATTTTTAAGAGATGAAGTCGCAAACAAACTAGCAATAATGGCTTTTTGATGTTCATTGTAGTTACACTTGAACCAAATATAATTTTTAACAACAAAACCTATATTTCTTGAAAAGTCAAGGAAACTTGATTTCAAGGCTTGGAATGGTTAGGTCATAAGCCATTGATTTCACTTTGGGTTTGTTGTTTAGTGTTGTTTCATGAGGGGTTACAATGTATTTATTTTGGATTAGTAATGTAATGAACTAAATTATAATATTTAACTTTAATTATGTATCATTTACCTACTTTTGGACTCGAACAACCTTCTTTTATAAAAAAAATTACAAAAAAAGTGGATAAATAGAAGAATTTACTTCTAAATTATAGATTTTAGAGCGTGTAAATCTTGAAAATATGAAATGCAAAGATAGTGAATCTACACTTCACCATAAAAAAATTCACAATTTCATGAAAATCCATGCTATCTTTAAGATTAAGAAACCATTAATAAGTGAAACAGTATAACACACTAGAAATTGCTCACATACAACTATGTATTCACACATCAATAGAGGTACATTTTCTTATTTTCTTAATGGAAATGACCTTGATATTTTTTAACTCCATACTTTGTAAAGGAAATACAAACTCAAATTATACTATTAAAAAGAAATCAAGAAAATCGAACCAAAGAAAGTAGCTAGCTTTTCTTAAATCAAAACCATATACATAAATTTTTCCCAAGTAGCAAACATAAATTTATAGATACAACAAAGAAAAATTAACTAGGTCAATGTGCTTCTACGAGTCTTTCTCCACAAAAATTTTAAAGACATTTTTATCTCTTGTAGATTCCAATCATTTGTGTGATTTTAATGATTTTCTTTATCAATGTCGTGATATCATGTTATGAATACAGACTTGTAACCCAATTACTAAAGTACAAATGTCAAGGCAAAATATGGCATTTGAAATTTTTTCATTTTCAAAATTGTCCACTAAGGACCAATTGATAATCTAGGATTCATATGAATATTTTCTTTTTGTGATATCTCTATCTCTCTACTTAGTAACATTCTCATATCTTTGAGTTGTATAATCCAATTGGGTTAAATCCCTTATGAACTAAGACCTCGGCCCATTTTTTGGGTTGGCTACCTAGTCAATCATTCCAGCATTTCTCAAATTATTTTACTATCCCCTCATCACTATTGCAAATAATTTATTCAATTAAGCCTTCCATGAGGATTTTGATGATAATTTTATCCACGATTTGATTTTAACCTTCTCCACCATTTCTCCACACTTTTTCTATCACTTTCTTGATTTAATAATTGTGCTAATGATAAATACCTAGTTACTACCTTATGCAATGTGCACTTTACTTTGGTCAAAACTTTGTATATCCATTCATCTAAAATTTTTGCCTTGTTCTTCAAATCATTATGGTGTTCACTTATTCCTTGGCCATCAATACTGGGTGTTATGGTATTTTTTGTTATGTTTTCCCATGCCAAACAATCCTCTTAATAAAATGGATCAATTGATCGATGTGATTTTCCTTTATTCCTTCAACTTCTTCTAGTCTTTGCAAAGGATATCCTTGATTATTTCTAATCCCGTTGGCATTTTTGATGTTTATGTTGTGATTGTCATTGATGGAAACACACTTGCATTGAGATCCCCTTTATATGTATGAGCTAGAGCTCAACCGGTATCTGTTCCAACCGGTATGTTGTATTCTTGTCTTTAGACTATTGGTGATTTTGCAAAAAGTGTTTCCCGGTCTGAAGCGGCATGTCGACCCCAAGTAGTTCATAGATCTCAAGCGGTACGAGGGAGAAAATCGGCATAACACATTCTTACCAGTCTTCATTTTTGTCAAACCCGCAACTGGTATTTTGTATGAACCGGTAATACTCTGTGTTGAGTTACCAGTTGACATTTTGTGATGAGTTACCAATCCACTGATTGTCCGACGGTGCCGACACACTGACGGTGCTTTTTGTGTCATTTTACTGAGTATGTATAGATTCATTGAACCTAGGAAATTGAAATGTAATCCTATTAGACCGACATGAAATTAGATTCCTTCATAAGGACATCATGTCTAGGGTTCTAGGTTGTTGTTGAAAGTTTTTGTTTGTGCTAGGGTTTAAGGTGGTTGATGAGTTGTTGTAAGAGCAATCTTATCAAAGAAGATCAAGTTGTAACTGAGTGAGAGATAGAGAAGACTGAAGTAATGCTGGAATGCATTAGCTGTGAGCTATACTGGATCTAACCAAGCAATCTATGCTATCTGATAGATCACACACTTGTTGATTACTCACCTCTTTGACAAGTCTGTAGCCCTTAACTGGGTAGGCTCAGAGTAGCCTTTGTAAAATCCTCTAACAAGGTGGTTCACCTCTGTGAATCTAAAATCCTCTAGCAAGGTAGTCCTTGATCAGACTTGTCTCCTAGTAGAGATTGAGATTCCTAACAGGATCTGTTTTGGTGAAGAACATTGTAAGACCTTAACCGGTCTGATTTCTATTTTGCAGATAGTGACTTGTGAGTTCCATCTCACCGTGGTTTTTCCCATTTGGGTTTCCACGTCAAATATCTTGTGTTATGGTTGCATTGCTTTTGTGGGTGAAATTTTTATTTGCATTTTGGTTTGCTTGTGTGATAACTGGTCTGTCTGTTAAGCTGTCTTACCAGTTTATCTTTAGACTGTTTAAGTGTTTAAGTGTAGTGTTTTTTGGTATACTAATTTACCCCCCCTCTTAGTATTCATCAATTGGTATCAGAGCCTACCTTTCTATAAGTTTAACCACTTGGAAAGAGATATGAGGGAATACACCTTGAGGGAACTTACTCAATGACTCACTTAGTCTGAGCAAGCCTATGATGATCTTATGGTCAAATACAAGGCATCTCAAGCAAAAATGAGAGAACATGTAGAAAAGCTGATGGAGCTATCTGAAAATAGTTTTGTAGATGAAGTAGATATGGAAGCCATGATAGCAAAATTAAATAAGCTGAATGATTCAAACTCCAATATGAGAAAGGAGATGAAAGGACTGACTATTCTATTTAGTCAAGAGCTTGAGAACCGGAGGAAAGCTGAAGATCTGGTGAAGGACAGAGATCATGAGATCTCCAAGTTGAAACAAGAGATTAGTGCACTGACTGCTCACCTTCATGATAGCAGAATGGAAAAAGAAGGAGTACAAGATGAACTGAACATAGCCATCTCTGAAAATGCAAGCCTAATGGAGACAAATACTGCTATTTCCAAAGAACTCTCTGAGTCAAAGGAAATACTTGCTAAGTTCAACAAGAGCACTATCAAGCTAGAGAAAAAACTTGAGTCATCTAGACCGGCAAAGAATACCAATGGACTTGGTTTCTTTGGTCATGAGGAAGGAGAATTCTTAGGAACAAATGCTGAAACATCAAAGAAGCAACCAACATTCAAAGGAAAAGGTAAGAAAAAATTCAAACCTATTTGCGTTAACTGTCTTAAAGAAGGACACATTGCCAATGTATGTAGGAGCAAAGCCTACAATAATTTTCCTTACTTTATTAACAATACACCTAGATCCAATAAGTTCAATGGTCATTGTTATGCATGCAACAAGTTTGGTCATAGAGCATCTAAATGCAGGTCTGTCATGAACAACAACGACAGATATCCTCAGAGGACCCAAGGAGCTGGTCTGGAATCTTTTGTGAACCAGAACCACAACCGGTTTAATGTCTTTAATCATCAGCCAAGAAGCAATGGCTATCAACCGGTAATTTGATGGAGAGCAAACTGTTGGGTTTGTCATGGTCATGGTCACACTGCTGCTACATGCAGTAGGAAGAATGGAAACATGAACAATGGACCTTGGAGAGCACCTAGAATGATTTGCTATCATTGCAACAAACCAGGTCATGCGGCAAGATTCCGCAGAAGCAGAAAGAGTGTATCTGATGATATACCGGTCACTCCGGAAGGAGAAATTGATGTTGAAATAGTTCAAGCGGACATGAACAAAACTTGGAGGAAGAAACCAACAATGTTGGAAGAGGAACCGGTTTCTGCACCTAGTGTGGAAATATCGAAACCGGCAAACTAAAACTTCAAAAGGCTTAGGGGGAGCAAATGGCAAAATGTTTTCGAACCCCCAGTTTACACCGGTAAAAGACCTTAACCAGTATGTGATACCTGTCACTTGGCAGAAGATCGGAAATGATAAAAAGGCAAATTAGGGTTTATGCCCTAATAGAGGAGCATTAATGGCGGTAGGTGAGAGACATGTATAAAAGCATTTTTCAAATCATTTCTCACTATTTGTTTTCGAGTGAAGAAAAGTGTTTCAAAGAGAAGAGCAAAGAAAAGGCGATTTGAGCTGAGATTTCAAGAAATTGACAAATCGCGAAGGAGATTCAAATTCAAATTGCAAATGCTCAAGTGGAGAACACAAAGCGACGATTCAACAACCGACGAAATGTGGAGTGAAGGAGAATCAGAAAGCCCTAAATTCATATTTTAAAGGTATTTCTCGAGCTCTTAAAATATTCTACAATGGCTTTTGCATCTCATACCAGTTCTAGTGCATCCATTGAGTCTAAAAGTTTCATTCAAAGGAAGTCAAAGTATAATCCCCTATCACAAGTTCTAGTTGGAGTGATAGTAGAAGAGGGAATTTATGACTATATTGATTGCAAGATTGAAGACCTAGGGTCTCTAGCCATCCACTCCTAGCTAGGTCTATTTTGTAGAAAGGATAAGAAAATCAAACCGAAATATAGTATCTTAGAGAAGAAGAAACTCCATAATGTTGTATATTTTTTGGAAGACT